>NC_090859.1:5134612-5227112 GCF_024217435.2 Syngnathus scovelli
CAAGTTTCTTTTTCTGGCTGTCATCAACTTCACATACATGTATTAATTGTTGCATTAATCAATGTTTTGGAACAAACATAGACTCACCAGGTATTTAGATTGCAGTGAACCTTTTACACGTCAGATTTAATTGAAAATAATGATCATATAGGCGTAATGATAACAAGGGAATTAATCAATAAGCACAATAAAAAAATAAGAACAGAAATATCCTCGTACCAAAAGCCGTTTCCCGCAGTGAAAGTTTTCTGCAAGATAAAAAGAAGAAAAAAAGACGAAGAACATATTTACCTTGTATTCGTCCTACATCAGGAGCGTTCCAGTCCAGGAGCTTGAAATTCGCGACGAAATACGGTTACGTCATCGCTAGAAATTAAATGCCTAATATATCCGAAACGGAAGCAGCACAAACGAAACTTTTTGCAGCACAAACCAGCACAAACGAAGCCCAAACGAACGGCACTATTTTATTTTGGGTCCATTTGGAAGTAAATACGGGGGCGGAGCTACGTGATGTCATCGCTATTAAATAAATGTGTAATATCTACGAAACGGAGGCAGCACAAACGAAATTTTTTGCTGCACAAACGAGCACAAACGAACGGTACCAATTTGGGTCCATTTGGAGGAAAAGGGGGGGCTCGATGACGTCATCGCTAAAAAATAAATGTGTAATATCTCCGAAACGGAAGCAGCACAAACGAAACTTTTTGCTGCACAAACCAGCACAAACGAAGCACAAACGAACGGTACCATTTTGGGTCCATTTGGGGGGAAAGGGGGGGCTGGGTGAACTCTGGATGACCTATAAAATAATCGTTCATAACTAAAAAACCATAGCAGCACAAACGATGATTTTTGCTGCACAAACGAGCACAAACGAAGCACAAACGAACGGTACCAATTTGGGTCCATTTGGAGAAAAAGGGGGGGGCTCGATGACGTCATCGCTAAAAAATAAATGTGTAATATCTCCGAAACGAAAGCAGCACAAACGAAAATTTTTGCTGCACAAACGAGCACAAACGAAGCACAAACGAACGGTACCAATTTGGGTCCATGTGGAGGAAAAGGGGGGGGGGCTCGATGACGTCATCGCTAAAAAATAAATGTGTAATATCTCCGAAACGGAAGCAGCACAAACGAAACTTTTTGCTGCACAAACCAGCACAAACGAAGCACAAACGCACGGTACCATTTTGGGTCCATTTGGGGGGAAAGGGGGGGCTGGGTGAACTCTGGATGACCTATAAAATAATCGTTCATAACTAAAAAACCATAGCAGCACAAACGATGATTTTTGCTGCACAAACCGGCACAAACGAAGCACAAACGAATCGAACTATTTTCCTTAAATTTTGCGAGGTTGGGGGGGCCAAGTTCACGCAGGTGCTGGCTCCCTGTGAACTCAAAGCAGCAGTCTTTATTCGTAAAAGAACCTAAAATAACACATTGCACTTCCATGTAGGGTTTTTCTAGTTTTTATTACATTTATTTTGATACAGCAAATTGCAGGTCGCAATGGCAAATTCGTGCAACCACATAAAAAGCTGTCAATAACTTTTCACGATAGCCATGTTTTAATGAAACGCCGTCTTGGTTTTCAGGGGCGATTGTATCTATAAAATGCAACATTCTGGGACTAACCACAGCTTGCAGCCATACTACCCTGAGAACGCCCGATCTCGGAAGCTAAGCTGGTGCATTAGTACTTGGATGGGAGGCCGCCTGGGAATACCAGCTGCTGTAAGCTTTTTTTTTTTTTTCTTCCACTTCAATCGTTAAAGCAAATTTTGACAACACCCATTACGTATGGCATTCGGAAACTGCAAGCCGAGTTTTAACTCCGACATTGAAACCATAACCCGAGTTTCAAACCTATATATATTGTGTGGTGTCATCTACTATAGCACTGTACTACACGTCTTTTACCGCTAGAAGGCAGACTATGTACAGTGAATAAAGAGGCTGGCTCCCTGTGAACTCAAAGCAGCAGTCTTTATTTATTTGTAAGCTGTATGCCATAATCAACACTATTAAAATAATAAAAGGCTTGCAATATTTCAGTTGATTTGTAATGAATCGAGAATGTATGACATTTGCATTTTTTAATTGCATTACAGAAAATAAAGAACTTTATCACAATATTCTAATTTTCTGAGACAGTCCTGTATGATGGAGATTAGTGAAGCGGTGGTAGTGGTGGTGGTGGGGTAGTATTAGATACATGGACCCTGTATCGTAACTGTATGTGTATTGGTTTCAATAAGACAAATTAATATTCAAATTTATCAGGTCTTATCAGGAGATACAGTATATTCGTGGCCAGTGCTTAAGTCACTAGAAAGTCCTTAACTGATCACTCATCTCAACTTGCCACTTAACAAAAAATTCCACGATTCAAACCATTCCAACTTTCAACTGTTCATCTTTTTTCTACCTATTCCACAACTTCCCACTTACCAAAAATTCCCAATTTTCAAATTTGAAATTCAACCAAATTCTCCAAACTTTTGTTTTTCTACTCTAATTTCTACATTTTTCAACCGATTATACCCATTCCAACTTTCAACTGTTCATCTTTTGCCTACCTAATCCACCACTTCCCACTTACCAAAAATTCAAACTTTTCAAGTTTGAAATCCAACCAAATTTTTCAAAATTTCATTTTTCTACTCTAATTTCTAAATTTTTCAACCGATTCAACCCATTCCAACTTTCAACATTCACCACATTCAAATCACATTCAGAAATGCACACACTCACACACATTTCTCAAGTAATTCAACTCGTTTCAACATCATTCGGCAGCATTCTCCAAGACGTTGTTTAAAGTGTTCGTCTTCACACGCAATTTCTCCAGAAATTGCATTTTCTAGTCCATGCGTTTGAGCATTAAATAGTGTCTTTGTAGTGTATTGTAGTGTAGTGTAAATCCTTCTAAAAACATTTGAATCAACCTGTTGATTAACCATACTGAATAAAACATAAAACATTTAAATCAACCTGTTGAGGAACCATACTAATTAAAACATAGGAATATTTGAATCAAACTGTTGATTAACTGTACTGATTAAAACATCATACAAACATTTGAATCAACCTGTTGATTAACTGCACTGATTAAAACATCATAAAAACATTTGGATCAAGCAGTTTATTTTACTAATTCTTAACACACCACCATACAATCCTATGGCAGTGGGCATCCCTTTGTTAATCATGTGATAATATTGCTGTAAGCTGTTACGCCTAGTACTGCATTAGCAAATTTATCCTCCGTTGTCACAATATTTTGTGGGAGTTCATAAACTGAATGGTGGTAATCCCTGATTGGTGCCCCTCATACCCATCTAACCCATCAGTGCAGGGGGGGAGTGGCTTCATCAGTGATTGGTTTCAGATGTCCCACCAGTTGCACTGATTGAACCTGCTATTTAAAAAGGACTCTGTGCGGTCAGGCTGGATGTTTGCTGCGTGCACTGTGTGGCTCGTCAATCTGTCTCCATATTTGCTAAGGTGTGTTTGTAATGGTCTTCTATGTACTACTTTGTCAGTATACATTCACCTTGTGATGGTGAGAAAATGTTCTTAACACAATAAAGCGTTTTAGCCTAATGATGCACATTTGAACAACCTGTTTTTTTTTAGTTTATTTCGATCAGCAAAATATATACATCATATTCAGTACAAAAGTATCCACAGAAGGCAAATTAAAAAAAAAAAAAAACTAACACAGAAACAAAATGAAAAGAGCCCTAAGGCTCAAAGTTCAGAAAGCTGACCGAAAGGGTTAAGGCTGAAGCTAAATAGCTTGTAAATGCCCTGACCTGTTTGCCTTTAAGTCTTACATGTAGGCATATGCAGTAAACATGCATACATTTAAATACACAAATATATATATTTACAACACCTAGTGTTCATACATATACATACATGCCCATATACACGCCACCTACCACCTATACATTTAAATACACATACACAAATAGAAATACAAAATGTCCCATAGGTCCTGATTTACCTCCCATCATATTTGTACTTCTCCAGAATAAATTTTTTGTACTTTCTTTTAAACTGGACAAGATTTTTACATTCCTTGATCTCTTCCGGCTATGTGTTCTACAGTTTCACCCCACAGACAGACACATGCTCTTCAAAGTGCTATGATTAATCGGTTGTCTGAGGTTCAATTAGCCTCTCAGCTCATATTCCCCTTCTCGCTCACTAAGCAATCTTTGAATATTTCCAGGGAGTGGATTTTGACGTGCTTTAAAAAGAAATTGAGCAGTTTTTAGTTCTACCAGATCCCAAAATTTAAATGACTGTGTTTTTAGAAACAGTGCATTTGAGTATTCATAATATCCTACCTTATTCACTATCTGTATTGCTCTCTTTTGCATGTTGTATATTGTCTGCAGGTTACTCCTGTAGGTGTTTCTCCATACTTCGACACGATAATTCAGATATGGTAAAAAGAGTGTACAGTACAGTGTTTGCAGTGATTTGTTGTTCAGTTGTTCTTGTTTTACATAAAATCCCCACAGTACTTGCCAGCTTGGATCCGATATGCTTGATATGTAGTTTCCAGTTTAAGTTGTGGTCGATTATCACTCCTAAAAATGTATTCTCAAACACTCTTTCCAATTTAACACTGTCGATCATTAATTCTGCAGAAGTATTTGGGTGTTTATTTCTTTTGCCTAAGACCATGAATTTGGTCTTTTTTAAATCTATGGATAGTTTGTTTGCGTCGAACCACAACTTAAGCTTCCGCAATTCTGCTGTAAACGCCTCTGACAGCTGCTGGAGATCATTACCTATACAAGCCCGCGCCGAGGAGCTGTGAGGGCGACGTCCGTCTGCTGAACGATCTGAACCGCTTCTTTGCTCGCTTCGACGCCCAGAACAGCACTTGTCCGATGAAGAACACTCCCCCCCCACACAAGCAGCCCCTGCGCCTCTCTGCCGACGGTGTGAGGAGGGCGCTTGCCGCTATTGACACCCGTAAGGCGGCGGGCCCTGACAACATCCCGGGTCGAGCGCTGAAGGACTGCGCTGGGGAGCTGTCGGGTGTCTTCACGGACATCTTTAACGTTTCCCTGCAGCAGGCCATCGTCCCCTCGTGTTTCAAGGCTGCCACCATCGTTCCTGTGCCGAAGAAACCTGCACCGTCCTGCTTCAATGACTACCGCCCCGTGGCACTGACGCCCATCATCATGAAGTGCTTTGAGCGGCTTGTCATGGAGCACATCAAATCCGTTCTCCCCCCCACCATTGACCCTTTCTAGTTCGCGTGCCGTGCCAAGCGGTCCTCTGAGGATGCCATCTGCTCTGCCCTCCACTCGGACCTCACCCACCTGGAGAGAAAGGACTCATATGTGAGGTTGCTGTTTGTGGACTTCAGCTCTGCCTTCAACACCATTACAGGTCAGAAGTTGACCTTCTGACCACGTGGTGCAGGGACAACAACCTCCTGCTGAACGTCAATAAGACCAAGGAAATCATTGTTGACTTCCGGAAGGGTCACACAACACACCTGCTGCTGATCATTGACGGTGCTGTGGTGGAGAGGGTGAGCTGCACCAAGTTCCTGGGGGTGCACATCAGTGAGGACCTCTCCTGGTCCGCAAACACCTTGTCACTGGCAAAGAAAGCTCAGCGCCGCCTGTACTTCCTGCGGAAGCTCAGGCGTGCATGTGCTCCTCAGGCAGTCCTGTCTACATTCTACCGTGGCACCGTTGAGAGCGTCCTCACCAGTTGCATTGCTGTCTGGGGTGGTAACTGCACTGAACAGAACTTGAAGGCCCTGCAGCGCATAGTGAATACGGCTGGTAAGATTATTGGTGCTTCGCTCCCCTCCCTGAAGGACATTTACACCTCCCATCTCGCCCGCAAGGCAACCTCGATTGCGAGAGATGTGAGTCACCCGGCTCACTCTTTGTTTGACCTTCTGCCCTCTGGGAAGAGGTACAGGAGCCTGCGCTCCCGCACCACCAGACTCGCCAACAGCTTCTTTCTCCAGGCTGTTAGGACCCTGAACTCGCTACCCCCTTCTGCGTAGCGTGCGGCACTGTTGCGCTTTTTCTGAAATGTCTGCTGTATGCGCACTTGCTCCTTTTTTTTTTTTTGCTCCTCTTATTTATTTATTTATTTATTTATTTATTTATTTATTTATTTATTGTGTTATTTATTCATTATTTATTCAGCACGCTGTTGTTATACTTGTTTACTTGTTTGTCTGTTATGGGCCATGTCTTGTCACCGTGGGATAGGGGGGAACGAAATTTCGGTTTCTTTGTGTGTCTTTGGCATGTGGAGAAATTGACAATAAAGCTGACTTTGACTTTGACTTTTGATACAGAAGATGTTTGCGTCATCAGCAAAAATGACATATTTCAGAATTTGTGAGACATTGCAGATTTCGTTTATGTATAATATGAATAATTTTGGTCCCAATATCGACCCTTGTGGTACACCACAAGTTATATCCAAAAGAGAGGATTTTATTTCGCCCACCTTCTGTTTTCAATGTAACTTTTTAACCAGTGTAGCCCCACCCCTCTGATCCCATACCTTTTTGCAATAGTATATCATGATTTATTGTGTTGAAGGCTTTTTTCAGATCAATAAAAACACCCACTGCAAATTTCTTATCGTCAATGGCCCATGTTAGTTCTTCCACTAAGTAAACTAAAGCCATGGCAGTTGACCTGTTGGTTCTGAAGCCATACTGACTGTCTGTGAGCAATTTATGTTTGTCAACTAAGCTGTCCAATCGTACAACAAACAGTTTCTCGAGAATCTTGGAAAACTGGGAGAGTAGTGAAATTGGCCTATAGTTGCTAAAGGTATTTTTGTCTCCAGCTTTGTATACTGGGATCACCTTGGCAGTTTTCATTTTGCTTTGAAAGTAGCCTTGGTTTAAAGACAGATTACTGATGTATGTTAAGGGGTCTGCAATGGTGTCAATTACATGCTTTATTAAAGTCATATCAAGACCATTCCATTCTAATGATGTTTTGTTCTTAAATTTATTGACAACATCAATAATTTGCTTTTTATCTGTTTTAAAAAGATGCTGGCTGGATTCCTCTCTCCCTCTCAACACATCTTCCTTGTACAGGGTTTATTTCCATTGCCAGTTTAGGCCACACATTTACATAGAAATTATTAAATTCTTCCACCAGATGCATTTTATTAGTGATTGAATCTCTGAAGGAATACTTACTAAAGACGTACCTCTACCCTTTCCTGCGCCAACTGCCTGCTCATGTGAGAGATGCTTTGGCCAACACTGCCAGCACGGATTGCAGAGATGTGGCAGCTGAGGCTGACAAGTGTGTCCTGGTTAGTCAGCAACCCTGCGCAGCTGCCCTCCTCCCTACTGGCCTTGGATCTGATGTACTGGATGGTTACACGCTCATCGCAGCAGCAGCTCCACATCGTCAAATGTCTTCGGGTGTGTGCTTTTACCATGCCAAGTTTGGATCCAAGGCAAAACGATGCCGCTCTCTATGCAGCTTCGGTGGTGTGGGAAACATCAAGGCTGGCGCTCACTAGTGGCCATGAGCGTCGGCCATGCCGGCAGGCTGCTCTGCATCAACGACTCTGTCTCTGGCCGACGTTTCCTCTGCGACACAGGCGCGCAGAGGAGTCTACTGCCTGCTTCACAGGAGAACGTGGTGGCGGACACCCATGACACCCCATAGAAGCCGCCAATGGATGCCTTATCCGTACGTACGGCACAAGGTGTGTCGAACTGTGTATTCGGGGTCATCGCTTTGGCTGAGACTTTGTGATGGCCCACCTTCTCCTCTTCCGCAGCAAAGCCCGGTGTCGAGCACCACATTGACACCACTGGCCCGCCCGTATACGCCCGCGCTCGTCGCCTCGAGCCAAACAAGCTTGCCGTAGCCAAGACTGAGTTCGAGTCCATGGAGTGCCTGGGGATTGTTCGACGCTCCAACAGTCCTTGGGCCTCCCCCCTGCACCTCGTCCACAAACCAGGAGGGGGCTGAAGTCCTTGCGGGGACTACCGACGGATCAACGACGTGACAACGCCTGACCGCTACCCGGTGCCCCACATCCAGGATTTTTCAGCACACCTGGCTGGCAAGGTCATTTTTTTGAAGACGGTTTCCATCAGGTGCCCGCACACCCTTTTGAAATCCCAAACACAGCTGTGATCACACCATTTGGTTTGTTTGAGTTCCTGCGCACACCATTTTGGCTCAAAAATGCTGCTCAAACTTTCCAGCGGCTCATGGACTACGTGTTACGGGATCTGCCTTTTGTGTTTGTGTACCTTGACAACATCTGGGTGGGCGGTTCATCGCCTTCAGAGCACCTTTTGCACCTTTACACTTTGTTTGACCACATTAGAATCAACCTCCCATCTATCCAAGACTTGTACCTGTCCAGGACCAGGAAACGTGCAAGTAACATCTCAACAGACCCTTCGCACCCAGGTTGCAGCCTGTTTGAACTACTCCCCTTCGGACGCCGTTATAGAGCTCTGTACACTAAAACCAGCAGACACAGAGACAGCTTCTTCCCCCAGGCTGTCGCTCTGATGAACTCACACCACTCTTAGAGTCTCAGAGTCATTACTGTGCAATAACATCCCGCTTGCCACACCTTTTTTTGTCTACACTGTTTGTACTATGTGTCCTTTCTGCATCCATTGCAGCCTGGTCATCCTAGAAGAGGGACCCTCCCATCTGTGGTCTCTTCTCAAGGTTTCTCATTTCCCCTAGCTGGAGTTTTGAGTTTTTCCTTGCCCTCTTGGGAGTTTAAGATCAGGGGGTGTTTAAGAATATCTTTCGTTCTTCACATGTCCTGAGTGTGTTGTTAGTCACCTAAATGTTGAACAGAGGCTGTGATTTACCGAAGTCAAATTCCTTGTTTGGCACGCTCAAATATGGCGAATAAAAAACTCTTGAATCTTGAATCTTGAATTACAGAGCACGGGCTCATCATCAATCCTGTCAAGTGCGAGTTCAACCTTTCCACCATAGACTTTCTGGGGCACAGAGTCACAAAGGACGGGATCGTTCCTCTCCTGTAAAAAGTAGAGGTCATCACTACTTTCCCGTGCCCAGTCACTGTCAAAGCCTTACAGGAGTTCCTTGGCATTGTTAACTTTTACCACCGTTTTCTCCCCAGGGCTGCCCAAACCATGTGACCTTTGTATGAAGCTCTGAAAGGTGGCAAGCCTAAACACCCTGTGGACTGGAACCCAGAAAGGGACAAAGCTTTTGCAGACACTAAGACTGCCCTGGCTAAGGCTGCCATGTTGGCCCATCCCACCTCCTCTGTCCAATCGCACTTACCACAGACGCCTCAGACTACGCACTTGGTTTGGTTTACAAACTGTGGGTGGGTAATGCTTGGCAGCCGCTCACCTTTTTCAGAAGGCAGTTGTATCTCAGTTAACGGAAGTATAGCACCTTAAGTATGGTGTACCTCGCCATCCGACACTTTCATTCACTGCTGGAGGGACGCCGGTTCACCGTTTTTGTCGACCACGAGCCTTTGACTTTCGCAATGTCCAAAGTCGTTCAACCATGCTCTGGCAGGCAACAGCGGCAGCTGACTTACATCTCGGAATTCACAATGGACATTAAACACCTGTCTGGAAAATACAACCAGGTTTCAGACTGCCTCAACTGTGCTGTTGCGGAAGCGGTCCACCTCGGCTTGGACTACGGCAGCATGGCAGCAGAGCAGGCCACTGATCCGGACGTGCAGGCTTGCTGTTCATCCACTGCTGGACTGCAACTGCATGCGGTGGCATTCGACGACGCTGGCACCGCTCTGCTTTGTGACATCTCTATGGGCTCTCCTAGGCCTGTTTGCTTGTAAAGTGCAGGTGGCCTGATTTCAACGCCATCCATGGCCTCTCACACGCCGGTACCAAAGCCTCACAATGGCTGGTGGCAGCCAAGTATGTGTGGCACCGACTTAAAAAGGACGTGAGGGACTGGGCGAACACCTGTGTCGAATGCCAACATGCCAAAGTGCACCGCCACACCAAAGTGCCACTCGAATGGTTTCAAGTGCCAGAACGATGTTTCGACCACGTCAACATCGACCTGGCCCACTTCCACCCTCGCAGGGGAACACTAACGCGCTTATCATGGTCGACAGGACATTACGGTAACTTATTTAATAATGAGATCAACTGTAATTACTGAACTGATGACCAATTTAAAAGTAAATTTAATCTTGAACATGGAGTATCGATCATACACCGAAACAGCAGAAGCTTACCGTAATTTCTGGACTATAAGCCGCGACTTTTTTCCAAAATTTTGAACGCTGCGGTTTATAGTCAGGTGCGGCTTATATAAGATTTTTTTCCGTGATTTTTGTGATGACTTGATCACTTTTATACACTCGTAAAAAGGCTGTGGACCACTGTTGTGCGGTATCTTGAAGAAACAAACAACAACAAAAATACTATTTTGAAACACTACTATGACTGCTGCTTATTCTAGCTGTCTTGCTTGTGACTATTATGAGCTTTAGTAGGAATGCACGCTAGGTGACCTGCGTCAAAGGGCTCTAAACCAGCGGTGTCAAACTCATTTCTTTCGCGGGCCGCATTGTAGTCATAGCTTCTTTCGGAGAGCCATTATGACTGTCAACCCAAATAAATATATGAGCACCTCATTATATAAAGTAAAAGCTACAAAACAAACTGACAAATAACTCGATTTCAAATCAGACGAGTAAAAACTGGTAAATATTTTTAAAAAAAGATATCAAAAGTAAAGACAATTTGCAATTCTAGTAATGACACAAATTTGATGCACAATTTGTCTTCGCGGTCCATATAGAATGATGTGGCGGGCCGTATCTGGCCCCCGGGCCTTGAGTTTGACACCTGTGCTCTAAACCCTTTCTCTTAGTCTGCCATGTGACTCAGAGATTACACAAAGCGGTGGCGCTGTTTGGACCATCTGCATTGTATTAAAACCCAATCAATCAGCATTTAAATTCAATTCTTCTGACATTTTGCTCACCAAAAACAAGTTGTAATAAATGTGAACTTTTAATGCATTTTATTCAGAAGGTTACTTTGAACCCTGAGGCTTAAATGGCGGCGCGGTGTATTTATGGATTTTTACGGCCTCCAGGGGGCACTCTAGCAGGAAGCAAGAGCGAGACAGACGAAGAAGAGATAATGCGCCGAAGAAGACGTGCTAGTTTGTGTTTTGAACATTTCGCGCATCACGCAGAATGCGATCAAGACGGACATTACTGAAAGGAAGCTTTTATACACAAACCATCATTATGGGGGACAAAAGAAATGCCTAAGATGCCGCTTTTAAGATATAGGCAGTCGATGTTGATGACATTGTGTTGCGGCACACTTTTCTTTATTTCGTGGTCCCGTCTACTCTGGAGCTATATGTGTCGCTCGCTAGTTTAATGTAATTTAGCGCTTCGTGCATGAATAAGATTAGCATGAACAGACCCTCATCACACTCGAAGAAATGCATAAAAGCGACGACGAAAGAGCGACTGAGAAAGTGTGAGGCGAAGGATATCTAACGCTATTCCAATCGAACACTGAGGAAGACTTCGATGGTTTCAGTGCACAGGAGGTAGATGAAGACAATGAAGCTCTTTATTTTACTTTTACTAGTATGTTTTTTTTAATCGGCCCTGTTAGTGCTGTGCTACCATGTTGCTGCTGTGTTACCGCTGCGTCTCAGTGACTTTTACCGGTATGTTTTATTTAATCAAACCCTATTAGTGCTGTGTTACTTCCGTGTTGCTGCGGTATTACTGCCGCGTCACAGGCAGTGTTTGGAAAGAAATGTTAAGGTATGTTATTAAAACTTTAAAAAAGCTTTCTGTGTCCAGTCTTTCTTTGTTAATAACTCGCGTGCACACTTCCGTGTTGCTGCGGTACTACTGCTGCGTCACAGGCAATGTTTAGAAAGACATGTTAAAGTATGTTGTTCAAACTTTAAAAAGGCTTTCTGTGTACTGTCTTTCTTTGTAAAAAACTCGTGTGCACATGTGGCTTATAGTCCAGTGCGGCTTATGTAAGAAAAAAACTAAAATATCCCCGAATTTTAGCTGGTGCGGCTTATAGTCCGGTGCGGCTTATAGTACGAAAATTACGGTATATACATCCATCCATCCATTTTCTGAACCGCTTAGTCCCCACGGGGGTCGCGGGCGTGCTGGAGCCTATCCCAGCCGTCATCGGGCAGTAGGCGGGGGACACCCTGAACCGGTTGCCAGCCAATCACAGGGCACACAGAGACAAACAACCATTTGACGGTATATACAAATTTTCAAAATATAAAAGATTACTTAGGACCATTCGCCACGCCCTTTAGTGTCATAGCCATCTCAGAAACCTGGCTGAGCCTGGAGAATTGGGTGGACTTTGATCTAGAAGGGTATGAACTAAACTTCATTAATAGGGCTGATAAAAGGGGAGGGAGGGCAGCCTTATATGTAGTAGATAAGACTAAAATACAGGATTGTCAACCGTATGACTGCTGCCATGAAGGATATATGTGAATGTATTACCATAGAGATCAACATGGAAAAAAAGAAAAATATCACTGTCAGCTGTGTTTATAGAGCTCTAGATACATTTAAGGAAATAATGGAAAATATCTTTACAAACATTGAGCAGAAGGTCACTTTTATTTGTGGTGATTACAACATAGATCTATTAAATCCTAAGAATTTACCAGACATTGATGAATTCACTGCTACAATGTACAGTATGGGCCTTTATCCGACCATTACAAAAAGAAAAATATCACTGTCAGCTGTGTTTATAGAGCTCCTAGCTCCAGTATAGATACATTTAAGGAAATAATGGAAAATATCTTTACAAACATTGAGCAGAAGGTCACTTTTATTTGTGGTGATTACAACATAGATCTATTAAATCCTAAGAATTTACCAGACATTGGTGAATTCACTGCTACAATGTACAGTATGGGCCTTTATCCGACCATTACAAAACCCAGCAGAATAACATCTCAATCAGCTACAATTATAGATAACGTATTTAATAATAACTTGGAAGACAACATGATAAGTGGACTACTAATTAATGATAGGTGTGCACGGAATAACCGTCTCTGAAGAGATCTGGCTCGAACAGAACAGGCAATATTTGTTTTCACATCCATAATCTCTTTCAATTTGGTATTTTAGCGCTAAAACGTTTGTTGGTGGATTATGCAATGTTAGTTCAAGAAATCTGCAAAAGCACCGTCCTGCCTGCATTTGGCAATACGCGGCCAACCATTGCGGGTGCTCCATCAATCGTAATAGACTCCAATTTGTGTACTGGGAGTTTTCTCAATTAAAAAATAAGTGACTGAAATTTGTCTTCTCCTCGCTTTTTATCTTTCATGGGAAGTATTGTCCACTCCTCTTGCATTGAGGTCACTAAACACTATAGGAATGAAAATGCACATCTGTGCTGTGTCACTCTTGTCAGTAGATTTGTCCAACTGCAGTGAAAAACACAATCATTGTTATCCTTCTAAATTTGCTGAATTACATACTCAGCCATGGCTTCACAGCGCTGTGTAACTGTATGTATTGGAAGCTGCAGAGAAGAAGGGTATTAGAGATTCGCTCACTCCAACTTATTTTGCAAGAACCACACGGGAGACAAGTAAGTCCTTTTAGACACCTGCAGATGGAGAGTTCACTCGTTGAAGGAATGAAGTCTGAACTCTCCCTCCTGCAAGGGCATATTTATTAAGAGAAACAGAGTGGGGGTATGAGTAGGCTGAATAGAAAGCCCTTGTCCTCTAGTCCAGTGTTTCCCAACCTTTTTTCATTCATGGCACACCTTTTCATTGGAAAAAATCCCGCGGCACACCGCCAACAAAAATCTGTTAAGCTCCTATATTAAAATCAGTTATATTACAACGAAACACGTAGAGTCCTATTCCTATATATGTATGGAGAGTCGAATAATTTAATAGAAATAAATACTAAATATTCTTTGAATTGTATTCCTTTTTTTTAAATAAAAGTGACAGTTTTTTAAAAAGGTTTTAGACGGTGTAAGAAATAAACTATTTAAAGTGATTGTGATTAAAATAAAAGAATCAACGTGATTTTGTTTACTGTTTTAGACTAGGTCTATAAATATTGCAACAATAAGAACAAAGTCACTTTTAAAGACGCTCTGCTGTTCTGACAGCAGCTGAGTGGCTATCACAGTCTCGACAGTCTCGACTTGACTGCTTATTTTACGTATGTGAAAAATAATCAATCCAGGTTCTCCGGTTGAAGTGCATTCTCTGATTTCCATCGGACCACAAACGCACCACAACCGTCATTGTGTCTGTCACTGTTAGAAAAAGAACACAGCAACACACACATAAACTGAATATGTGCCGATGCAATACAATCATATCGACACAATATGAAATCTCAAGATTCTCCGATTCTCCACACATGCACGATTAGCAAGTGGCTGACCAGGCATTGCGCGAACTGACCAGTGGTTTGGCGATCCTGTTTACAATGCGCTCCGTAATTAATATTGGACAGTCCCACGGCACAGCTGAACGTCTCTCACGGCACACCAGTGTGCCGCGGCACAGTGGTTGGGAAACACTGCTCTAGTCCAAACATATCAGGGGATGTTTTACGACCTTGTGTAGGATGGGACAAGGTAGGTTATTTATTACCGGTTGCATTCCAACATAATCATACGATAAGGATAATCTGAAAATCCCTAACATCTCCCTCCTGTTTTATCATATGATTATGCCACCCCAAACAACAAAGACAAGTAAAAAACAAAACATATGTACAATGAAGAAAGAAGAATAGTAAAAAAAAACAATAAAAAAAAAAAAACAATGATAGCAACACTTTCCAGTGAAGATGAGGTAATACCTCAATACCCCAGATCAAACTTATTGTGTAAGCGAAAAACCTGCTGGCCAGATGTTATTAGCAGGAAAAGTCTCACACGGTCCCTCTGCCTTAGGTGACCAGAATGCTATCAATAAAAAAAATAATAGAAAGAAAAACACAGAAACAGTACATCATCGTATCCATTACTTGCGAAGCATTTTTGATGGTCAAATCAAAAAGTTTCTGTAAAACATGCTCAACAGAACAGCATCTACGCAATCCACGTTTCATTATCATTATCACATCTGTCACGTCTAAGAAGTTGTATATGTGCTCGCGTTTTCGTCAGCTGATGATGTTCTAGTGACTGTAGGTGTGGTCTGTCACTCACACTGGCGCACACACTCGTCTCCAGTTGGCAGGCAGCATCGGACAACTCTTGTGACCACAAAACCACGATCCGTTCTGAACAGGTACGTGCACTCATAGGATGTAGGTGAGGCAGTGCTTCTGAACTTCTGGACGAAGTAGGTCCCGTCCGATGGTGCAGCCATGTTAGTAGTAGAGCCCTTACACCTTGAAAACGACTCTCCCATCCAGTTTCCTCCGTCTGCAACTCCAGAGCGGGATGGGTCGGCAACACTGATTGTGACAGCTCGGTGTTGATATCCAACTCCTGGATGCCGTGTCCCTGTAAAACAATGCTCTAGACTTCCTTGCTACGTTTCACACAATAATAATGATGAGTAAATCATCAGATACCTCTCGTGCATACACTCCAACAAACGTTAAGTAGATGTGAGATAATTTGCATGAAGTCTACTTAACTAAACATTGAGTAAATATGGGATAACATAAAAACTATCCCGGTCAACAACAATTCATAAATAGAAACTACAAGGTATAATAGAGAAAGAACTTCTCTTTAGTTAGACAAAGAACAAGGTGTTCTGTTCATAACTAGTGAGGGCCTCTCACAGATAAGACAAGGAAGGGAGTATAAGAACTCCCTAAAACCTGTCAGATGTGTTGGCCTTGAGCGAAGATATGAGACCTCCGGTTCAGGCCGGCCAGCGCTTCTACAAAACTAATTATCCTGACATTTCCCCACTGTTTATCACATATTTGCTCAAATTCACACATCACCGTAAACAACCCCTTTTCTCGACTCTGTCGTCGGATCACATTCATGAGGACAAATATGTTTACTCCAAAGGATAAACCTTGCGATGTCATCGTTCAGAATCCCACGGATCTGGGAAAAGTCTGGTAACACAGATGCAGGAATTTTGCCATCAACATCATCATGTTGCCGCTCAGACATTAGGTATATCTGAGCAATCTCGTCCTCCATGGGCGATATTATTGTAGTGACGAGACGATTAAACAGAGCACGAAGACATGGCATGCAACATCCATACAAGGTGAGCATAGCAGCAAACACTGCAACTGATAAAATTGAGGACACAAGGGCTCCCAAAACTTATACTTCCCAAAAGCAGTCATCCACTTGTAGTGCTCTTTCATCCTCGTTTTGAGGGATCGCAGGCCTGCAATCGCCTCCGTCAGGCTCCCATCAGGGGCGGTGTTGTTGGGGATGAAGGTGCAGCATTGTTCTCCAAACATTGCGCAGACCCCTCCTTTCTAAGACAACAACATATCATGAGCATTGTGGTTCTGGATCGACATTAGGGAAGGCGTGGCTAGCTGTTCATGCACTGCCTCGAGCCCCGCTTGTGTCCGTTTGCCCAATTTCTGCATGTTGTAATGGATGTAATTCATCCTGTCCACGTTCTTGTTCATCGTTCACCAGCAGCAAGTGGAGGACTCCCATCCCGCTGCAATTTGGTCATTTAATTCTTATTAATCAGGAACTCCTCTAGGGACTCCAATTGCATCAATTTCGGTCAGATCATCGTCGCCTCTCAAATTTAAAGATATTTTGGTTTTTACCAGCTTTTTTCCCAGATCTTGGCATGTTGATGTGTATACAATTTCGTTTGACTACATTCTCTGAAAGCAATGGCTTCTTTTTTTTTTTCTTTTTACTCTCAATGGATATTATATAGAATGCTCTGTCACACATTTCACAATCCAGTAGACGTGACAGATTTCACACAATCTTTGGTCAATGGCAACGGTACAACATAAATAATCGGTCGCAAATCCATACATATGACATATTCAATTTTTTTTCTGTCTTTGCAGCTTGTTTTGCCATAAGCAATCAATTGTTTCTTTTTTCAGTTACTCTTATAGTTACCTGAAACAAATTATCCACATTCATTCTAGATATTCATCCCATTCTTTAACATCTACAGCGGTTGTTGACAAAGTACACGTATAAACATCATACTTTCATGGCAGTCCAGATCCGACACAGCAGATCATCCTGCAAAGGTCAAATTGATCTTTTAAATTGATACAATGCAGCATAATTTTTGGGGTGACCTATATAAGTTGCCCACTCATCTCTCCCCTATTCATTATGACTCTTAGTACCCACAAATACCATATTGTTGAAGGTAACAAAATGGCAACAAAGATAGCCACTCAACATGCAATAACATCATTGTTCCATTTTCTTGTTCCCGGCATTTCTCTAAGAGGTAAGGCTTCTTTTGGCTTACTTTCTGCGATTGAACGTTACCTCAAAAGAAATGACCCTTTTGTAATTTGCTAGGACCACCTCAAATGACCTTTCTGCTATTTTAATGGCAGTTAGTGTAGTTATCAAGATTCAACATGGCCCTTCCCCCTTGGAAGAACACCAGTGTTTTGTTTTCAATGCGCTTAATGAGAATGTGGTTTGTTCTTTTTGCCTTTTAAATATTTTTCTCATGTAATCTGCCAAATTTTAATCATCCTTAGTTTCCCACTTGGATTCAAAACATGGTAATCTATATTGTCGCCCAAACAATTTTTTATACGGGGTTGAACCCACAGCACTTGTAATATTTATGTACAGTTTGACCAGGTCTAAACATTTTGTCCATGATCTTCCAGTTTCTTATCCAAGCACATCTTCCCACTTTATACCAGTCCTGTCATGAGAATTACCGTAGTTGCCGGTGTATTGGTCGACTTTTTTCGATCCAAAATCGACCGAAAAAAATCGACCTCGACTTATACACCGAGTCATAAAATTTAACTTCGTATTCATCGCTTCAAATGTGATGGTAACCAAGGCCGTTTCTCATGCATCTCATTGTGCGTTGCACTTAGAAAATTTGAACCGGGCGGCGTGCGCGAGTGCGCGGCCCGCTGGAAGTCGAATGAGGCTCCGCGATCTCCTCCGCGGTGCTTATAAACAGGCGATCCGCTCGGCGGGGGCTATTTTCGGCCACTTGGCGCGTGCGCACGGCCTCCCGGATGTGCCGGGCGGGTGCGCGAGCTCGCCGGCCGCTGGAAGTCGAATGAGGCTCCGCGATCTCCTCCGCGGTGCTTATAAACAGCCGATCCGCTCGGCGGGGGCTATTTTTGGCCACTTGGCGCGTGCGCACGGCCTCCCGGATGTGCCGGGCGGGTGCGCGAGCTCGCCGGCCGCTGGAAGTCGAATGAGGCTCCGCGATCTCCTCCGCGGTGCTTATAAACAGCCGATCCGCTCGGGGGGGGGGCTATTTTCGGCCACTTGGCGCGTGCGCACGGCCTCCCGGATGTGCCGGGCGGGTGCGCGAGCTCGCCGGCCGCTGGAAGTCGAATGAGGCTCCGCGATCTCCTCCGCGGTGCTTATAAAGTGCCGATCCGCTCGGCTTGGAGCTATTTCCGGCCTCCCGTTGATGCCGGGCGGCGTGCGCGAGCTCGCCGGCCGCTGGAAGTCGAATGAGGCTCCGCGATCTCCTCCGCGGTGCTTATAAACAGCCGCATGCACACGGCCTCCCGGAATTTGAACACATTTCGTCAATAAATTTCGCATATTGAATTTTGAAGTTTAATATAATGCAACAATTGAGCTCGACTTATACAAAGGATATATCATAAAATCGTAAATTTCCGTCGAATTTTAGGTGGTCGACTTATACACCGAGTCGACCTATACACCGGCAAATACGGTAGTTGAAGTCGTTGGCCACTACTACAGAAAATTAGTTGACCTTTGACCTTTGCAAGAGCAAAGAAGGACACAATGCTCTGAGAACGACATCCTCGGAGGCAAAAGTACAAAGAGTGAAGGAACTTACAAGATGAGAATGGACTCAGTTGAAAATGGACTCATCCAAGAGTGAGAGATGAGTTGACTCTGAGACTACAACCAAAGACAACAACTTGACAATGAGGTGCGGCGAAAGACACATGAGAACTCCCATGCACCCTCGAGGATCCTGCCGAAGGTGTAGAGCTGGTCCACTGTTCCACGGCCAGGACGAAAGCCATACTGCTCCTCCTGAATCCGAGGTTCGACCTCCCGACGGACCCTCCTCTCCAGCACCCCTGAATAGACCTTACCAGGGAGGCTGAGGAGTGTGATTCCCCTGTAATTGGAACACACCCTCCGGTCCCCCTTCTTAAAGAGGGGAACCACCACCCCAGTCTGCCAATCCAGAGGCACTGTCCCCGATGTCCACGCAACGTTGTAGAGGCGTGTCAGCCATGACAGCCCTACAACATCCAGAGCCTTTAAGAACTCCGGGCGGATCTCATCCACCCCCGGGGCCCTGCCACCTAGGAGTTTTTTAACTACCTCAGTGACTTCGACCCCAGAGATTGGAGAATCCGCCTCAGAGTCTCCAGGCCCTGCTTCCTCAATGGAAGGCGTGTAGGTGGAATTGAGGAGGTCTTCGAAGTATTCTCCCCACCGACTCACGACGTCCCGAGTCGAGGTCAGCAGCACGCCATCCCCACTGTAAACAGTGTTGACGTTGCACTGCTTCCCCCTCCTGAGACGCCGGATGGTGGACCAGAATTTCCTCGAAGCCGTCCGGAAGCCATTCTCCATGGCCTCACCGAACTCCTCCCACGCCCGGGTTTTTGCCTCAGCAACCGCCGAAGCCGCGTTCCGCTTGGCCATCTGGTACCTGTCAGCTGCCTCCGGAGTCCCGCAGGCCAAGACGGCCCGATAGGACTCCTTCTTCAGCTTGACGGCATCCCTTACCGCCGGTGTCCACCGGCGGGTTCGGGGATTGCCGCCACGACAGGCACCAACGACCTTACGGCCACAGCTCCGGTCGGCCGCCTCAACAATGGAGGCGCGAAACATGGTCCACTCAGACTCAATGTCCCCCGCCTCCCCGGGACGTGGGAAAAGCTCTGCCGGAGGTGGGAGTTGAAGCTCTTCCTGACAGGAGATTCTGCCAGACGTTCCCAGCAGACCCTCACAGAGCGTTTGGGTCTGCCAGGTCGGACCGGCATCTTCCCCCACCATCGGAGCCAACCCACCACCAGGTGGTGATCAGTTGACAGCTCCGCCCCTCTCGTCACCCGAGTGTCCAAAACATGCGGCCGCAAATCCGATGACACGACTACAAAGTCGATCATCGAACTGCGACCTAGGGTGTCCTGGTGCCAAGTGCACACATGGACACCCTTATGTTTGAACATGGTGTTCATTATTGAAAATCCGTGTCGAGCACAGAAGTCCAACAATAGAACACCGCTCGGGTTCAGATCGGGGGGGCCGTTCCTCCCAATCACGCCCTTCCAGGTCTCACTGTCATTGCCCACGTGAGCACTGAAGTCACCCAGTAGAACGATGGAGTCCCCAGAAGGAGCGCTCTCCAGCACTTCCTCCAGGGACCCCAAGAAGGGTGGGTACTCTGAGCTGCCGTTTGGTGCATAGACACAAACAACAGTCAGGACCCGTCCCCCCACCCGAAGGCGGAGGGAGGCTACCCTCTCGTTCACCGGGGTGAACCCCAATGTGCAGGCGCCCAGCCGGGGGGCAATAAGTATACCCACACCTGCTCGACGCCTCTCACCGTGGGCAACTCCAGAGTGGAAGAGAGTCCAGCCCCTCTCGAGAGGGCTTGTACCGGAACCCAAACTGTGCGTGGAGGCTAGTCCGACTATATCTAGTCGGAATCTTTCTGCCTCGCACACCAGCTCGGGCTCCTTTCCAGCCAGAGAGGTGACATTCCATGTCCCAAGAGCCAGCTTCTGCAGCCGGGGATCAGACCGCCAAGGTCCCTGCCTTTGGCTGCCGCCCAGCTCACATTGCACCCGACCCCTTCGGCCCCCCCCCCCACAGGTGGTGAGCCCATGGGAAGGGGGACCCACGTTTCCATTTCGGGCTATGCCCGGCCGGGCTCCATGGGCGAAGGCCCGGCCACCAGACGCTCGCCTTCGAGCCCCGCCTCCAGGCCTGGCTCCAGAGGGAGGCCCCGGTGACCCGCGTCCGGGCGAGGGAAAACAAAGTCCATTTATGTTTTTCATCATAAGGGGCTTGGGTGAGCCGTGCTTTGTCTGACCCCTCACCTAGGACCCGTTTGCCATGGGTGACCCTACCAGGGGCATGAAGCCCCCGACAACATGGCTCCTAGGATCATAGGGGCACGCAAACCCCTCCACCACGATAAGGTGACAACTCGCGGAGGGGATTTTTAGATTTTTAGAGTCCTGTTAAGGATCGGACCGTACAGCCAAGTGCGTGACGACGGACTTTATTGGGAAGGGGATGATGGGAACAGCCGGCGCTGGAGCGGCGATCGGGCTGGAGAGGACAAACGGTTCTGCGGGGGTTTCGAATAGTCAAGCGAGTCAAGTTTCTCCGGGACTGATGAGCGAAGCAGCATCAAGGGACAGACTGGCACTCGGTTCTGCGCTTGCGGCGCTGATATAGCGCTGTCCATGAACCCGTGGCAGGTGACGGTGATTCCACTGACAGGGGGGGCGTGGTCCCGTCGCAGGTGGCACCAGCACGTGACAGAACCCCCCCCACAAGGGACGGCTCCCGACGTCCCCAGGAACCGAAAACAACAAAACAAAAAAAAAAAAAAAAGAAAAAAAAAAAGGAAGGCAATACCCCGGGCGGCCAGGTGGAGGGGTCAGCACACCGCTGAAACGCCCGACACCTCGCCAGACGCAGGCTTGACGGGCGCGGGGGCAGAAGACCCCGGTACCGGTGGGCAAGACCTCCCCGGACCCTCACCCCTGGTCCCCTCGTCCCTCCTCGGGCGCCCGCGCCGAGGACCCGGTTGGTCCGTATGACAGCGATGGAACTCCGTGATGAGCGAACGGTCGAGTATCCAGCGACTCGGAACCCAGGAGCGGTGCGCGTCGTCATAACCCTCCCAGTCCACGAGATATTGTAGGCCCCGACCACGCCGCCGCGATCGGAGCAGGGAGCGGACAGCGTAAGCCGGGCCCCCATCGACGAGCTGGGGCGGCGGCGGCGGAACGGGCTCCGGCGCCAACGCGCTCTCATGGATGGGCCGCACACGGGACACGTGGAACGTGGGATGAACCTTCATGGAGTCTGGAAGGAGCAGACGGACTGCGGCCGGGCCAATCACCTTCTGGATAGGGAACGGTCCAACAAAGTGGGGCGCCAGTTTGCGGGATCCCGCTCACAGCGGCAAATCCCGCGTCGAGAGCCACACACGCTGCCCCACTCTGTACTCCGGAGCCGGCGTCCGGTGCTTGTTCGCCTGGCGGGGGTAGCCTGAAACAGAGCGGAGAAGAGTGACCCGGCCCCTCGCCCAGGCACGATGACAACGGCGGACACAAGCCTGGGCCGACGGGCACGCCGCACCACGCTCCTGGTGGGCGAACAAGGGTGGCTGGTACCCGAAGACGCAGTGGAAAGGCGAAAGTCCCGTGGCCGAGCTGGGAAGGGAATTGTGAGCATACTCTACCCAGGGAAGCTGTTGAACCCATCCGCGCTGGTCCCCGGCGGCCATGCATCGGAGAGCCCTGCCCAGTTCCTGGTTCAGGCGCTCCGCTTGACCGTTGGACTGAGGGTGAAACCCCAAGGAGAGGCTGGCCGTGGCGCCGAGGAGTGGAAGCGAATTGAGGTCCTCGGTCTGACACGATGTCTTGTGGAAGACCGTGGTGACGAAACACCTCCCGCACCATGATGGACGCCGTCTGCTTCGCAGATGGGAGCTTAGGCAGAGGGATGAAATGCGTCATTTTGCTAAAACGGTCTACCACCGTGAGGACCACCGTGTTTCCCTCTGAGGGGGGGAGGCCTGTAACGAAGTCAATTGACAGGTGAGACCAGGGACGCTGGGGAACCGGCAAGGGTTGAAGCAGCCCGGCCGGAGGACGAGTAGACGTCTTGTAGCGGTTACAGATTGAGCAGGCTCTGACGTAATCGCTGGTGTCCACTTGCCAGGTGGGCCACCAGAAACGCTGTGCCACCACGTACCTCGTGCGTGCAGCGCCGGGATGACAGGCCAGGCGTGAGTCGTGCGCCCATTGCAGCACGGCCGATCGCAGGCCTTCAGGGACGAACAGGCGACCCTCCGGGCAGTTGCTGGGGCCGGGTTGATCGCGTGATGCGGCTTCCACTTGGCGTTCGATCTCCCATGTGAGAGCCGCCACCCGAACCGAGCTCGGGAGGATAGTGGGAGGCGGACCCTGTCCCTCCTCCCCACCAGGAAACAAACGCGACAGGGCGTCCGCCTTCGCGTTACGGGAACCCGGTCTGTAGGAAAGAGAGAACTCAAACCGGTCAAAGAACAGAGCCCACCGTGCTTGTCTCGCGTTCAGTCTCTTGGCCGATCTCAGATACTCCAAGTTGCGGTGGTCGGTCCAGACAATGAACGGAGTGGTGGCGCCCTCCAGCCAATGTCGCCACTCCTCCAAAGCCAACTTGACGGCGAGGAGCTCCCGATTACCGATGTCATAGTTCCGTTCTGAGGCTGACAAACGGCGAGAAAAGAAGGCGCACGGGTGGAGACGATCGTCTTGGCGGCTACGTTGAGACAACACCGCCCCGACACCCACGTCCGAGGCGTCCACTTCGACCACGAACTGTCTGTCGGGATCGGGAACTCTGAGGATGGGAGCGGATGTGAACCTCCTCTTAAGCTCCTGAAATGCCTGTTCCGCCCGTTCTGTCCATTTGTATGGGGAGGCGGGGCTGGTAAGGGCGGTGAGTGGCGCGGCCACCGTGCTGTATCCACGGATAAAACGGCGATAAAAGTTCGCGAAACCTAAGAATTGTTGCAGCCGCTTGCGTGTCTCGGGAACAGGCCATGACGTGACCGCCTCCACCTTCCCAGGGTCCATTTCGATGGATCTCTCACGCACCACGTAGCCGAGGAATTTGACAGAGGAGGCATGGAACTCGCGCTTCTCTGCCTTCACGTAGAGCGAATTCTCTAGGAGGCGTCGCAGCACCGCCCGAACATGCTTGATGTGCTCAGGAAGCGAGCGGGAGAAGATGAGGATATCGTCCAAATAAACGAACACAAATTTGTCCAGCATGTCTCGTAACACGTCGTTTATCAGGGACTGGAAAACTGCTGGGGCGTTGGTGAGCCCAAACGGAACCACCAAGTACTCGTAGTGTCCGCTCGGGGTGTTGAAAGCCGTCTTCCACTCGTCTCCCTCCCGGATGCGGATCAGGTGGTAGGCGTTGCGAAGATCCAGCTTTGTGAAGATGGTGGCACCCTGAAGGCTCTCAAAGGCGGAAGAAAGAAGAGGCAGAGGGTATCGGTTCTTTACGGTGATCTCGTTTATTCCCCGGTAGTCGATACACGGGCGGAGCGTGCCCTCCTTCTTCTTCACGAAGAAAAACCCCGCTCCCGCAGGTGAAGAGGACGGCCGTATGATACCGGCTGCCAGGGACTCCCGGATGTATTCCTCCATAGCCCGGCGCTCAGGAGCGGACAGGGAGTAGACGCGTCCCTTGGGAGGGAAGGTGCCGGGCAACAGGTCGATGGCGCAATCGTAGGACCGGTGTGGAGGAAGAGAAGCGGCCCTGGCTTTACTAAAAACCTCCTTGAGTTCGTGATAAACTGCTGGGACATTGGAGATGTCGGG
The DNA here is from genome assembly GCF_024217435.2 of Syngnathus scovelli. Lineage (NCBI taxonomy): Eukaryota > Metazoa > Chordata > Actinopteri > Syngnathiformes > Syngnathidae > Syngnathus > Syngnathus scovelli. The sequence goes on from NC_090859.1 coordinate 5,159,411, forward strand.
ACTGTACCTGGGCGGGGCTCTGCCGAGTGGGCTGGTGGCCGCCTTCAGGCACACTCGATGGCAGCGTTCGCTCCACTGCCGTACAACCCCCACCTCCCAGTCCAGCACCGGGTTGTGCTGCCGCAACCAAGGGTGCCCCAGGATGAGCTGCTGTCCTGGGAGGGAAAGAAGAAAAAACTGGATGGTCTCGTGGTGATTGCCGGAGAGCATTACCTTAACCGGTTCCGTCACGAAAGCCACCTCGCCAATCAGACGGCCATCAATGGCACGCGCGGGAATGGACGGGCTCAGCGGGAGGAAGCCGACACCCCACTGACGCGCCAGGCTAATGTCCATGATGTTCCCCTCCGCGCCGGAATCCACCAAGGCCGCCACGTTCTGGTCGCCCGCCGCAAGCTGGACACGTGCCTGTAGCGTGAGCGTGCTGGGACTGGGAGAGCCGGTGCTGGTCGAGCTCACGCGGATCCCCCGACGCCGCGTGAGCTCCGGCCTTTTAACGGGCACCCCGCCACCCGATGGCCCCCCTCCCCACAGTAAAAACACAAGCCCAGCAAGAGGCGTCGACGGTGCTCCTCCGAGGGAACCCGAGCCCCTAATTAACAATTACTTTATTAATAACATTGTTTTTTAGTCTGTTGCAGAACAGATTCAAAGTGCATCACTTTCCCTGAAATTAAAAAAATAATTATCAAAGTCAAAGTCAAAGTCAGCTTTATTGTCAATTTCTCCACATGCCAAAGACACACAAAGAAACCGAAATTTCGTTCCCCCCTATCCCACGGTGACAAGACATGGCTCACAACAGACAAACAAGTAAACAAGTATAACAAAAGCGTGCTGAATAAATAATGAATAAATAACACAACAATAAATAAATAAATAAATAAATAAATAAATAAATAAATAAATAGGAGGAGCAGAAAAAAAAGGAGCAAGTGCGCGTACAGCAGACATTCCCGAAAATAGCGCAACAGTGCCGCACGCTACACAGAAGGGGGTAGCGAGTTCAGGGCCCTAACAGCCTGGAGAAAGAAGCTGTTGGCGAGTCTGGTGGTGCGGGAGCGCAGGCTCCTGTACCTCTTCCCAGAGGGCAGAAGGTCAAACAAAGAGTGAGCCGGGTGACTCACATCTCTGGCAATCGAGGTTGCCTTGCGGGCGACATGGGAGGTGTAAATGCCCTTCAGGGAGGGTAGCGAAGCACCAATAACCTTACCAGCCGTATTCACTATGCGCTGCAGGGCCTTCAAGTTCTGTTCAGTGCAGTTACCACCCCAGACAGCGATGCAACTGGTGAGGACGCTCTCAATGGTGCCACGGTAAAATGTAGATAATTACCGTGTAATTAATTATAATTAAAATAATTATAATTATTCAAACTATGAACATTCTCGACCAACTGCCATTTTATGCTGAAAACAATACAATAATATAATAATGAACATACATAATGTTAAATTAAATAACATCAATAAATAATATTCAATTCAAAGTAATCAGCAACATTAACTCAGGAGCACAATATATAAAAAAAATTGTAACCTGCAAAACAAAAATAAATAATGCAATCTTGCAAAAATGCGTGAAAATGGAAACATGTTTTTTTTTTTTTTTTTTGTCTTTTTAAATATGATTTTTTAGATTGTATTCATGACAGAAACATTCTTATGCTGTAGAAAATGTATGTAGTTATAAATATATTAAAAATACAGAATTTCAGAATGGCGCAAAATTGCGTCATGGCAAACAACACAGCACAGGCAAGTTGTAAACAGGTGTGTGAGTGACGGGCCATGAATTCAAAAGGCAAAAAGAGAACGATTTCTGATGAGAACTGAGGGTTTAGGAAAATATGGTCTCAACTATTTGCTGTCATTGCCAATGATGAAGGATTGCCTGAATGTTCGATTTGCAATGAGAAGTTGTCAAATATAACAAGAAGAGCAATTTGGAGCGACATTTTCAGCTAACGCATGCTAAATTTGCTGCCGATCACCCAGTTGGAACTGAGAGGAAAGGTGCAATTTGAGGAACGAAAAAACAGTTTCAAGAAGTGGATTGCATCTCCAAACTCTACTACTGTGGTTCTTAACCTGGGTTTGATCGAACCCTAGGGGTTCGGTGAGTCGGCTTCAGGGGTTCGGCAGAGCTGGTATGCAATATTCTGCTGGTCTTGCAAAGGCAACAGCAGAAGTCACACTGATTTGCTGGTATGTCATCTCTCTCTTTTCTTAGTCTTTAAAGTAGTCATGCTTGAAAAGCCCAGCTCACATAGATAGGTTGTGGAGAAAGGGAGAAGAGCTGAAATTGCTTTGTTTCCCAGAATAGGGAACTCCTTGGCAGCAGTCAGCCAAAAACTGTCCAAAGGTACATCCGAAAAGCGCAGCTTAAGACCACGATCTTGTCTCAGTTCAGTTATTTCTTCCTGCTCCTGCAAAGTCGTGTCCCTTCCAACTGCAGTTGAGCTATATGGGTTCCTCACCCAGTCAAGGAAATCAGTGGAAAGTGAAGGGAAATAACATGACAACTTCTGTTCCAAACTTTGCAGATGTTTACCTATTGTCTCACACAGTGCAGCTCTGTTGACACTCTGCCATATCTGGGTGTTTGGGAACATTTCTAGGTTGGCACTTTCCACGTGTTGTTCCCAGAGCAGCACCTTTGAATGAAACCCTTGTATTTTATCTGTACTTGTGAGCAGGTTTTCATTTCGACCTTGCATTCGCATGTTCAAGTCATTCAGATGTTTAAATATATCTGCCAGATATGCCAGTCTTGCACACCACTCATCATTTGAGAGCAAGTTAGCGTCATCATGCTTCTCATTTGTCAAAAACACTTTGAGTTCCTCCCTTAGCTCATAAACACAACTTAAAACTTTGCCACGGGAAAGCCACCGGACCTGCGTGTGGAGCAATAACACTTTATGCTCCTGCCCCATTTCCTCACACAATGATGTAAACATGCGGCTTTTTACTGGTCTCGTCTTCACAAAGTTTATCATGCGCACAACATCTTCCATTACAGGAGCTAGGTTTGCTGGTAATGTTTTGGCAACAAGTGCTTCCCGGTGCAGAAAACAATGCGTCGCGATGACTTTTGGATTTTGCTCTTTCACTCTGTTTACAAATCCTTTGGTGCGCCCGAGCATGGCAGCTGCTCCATTGGTGCAAACACTTACGCAGTCTTGCCACTTTAGTCCTCCTTGTTCAATGTACTCTGATACAACTCGAAAAATCTCTTCTCCTGTTGTTCTTTCTGGCAATTCCTTGCAAAACAGAAAGTTTTCATTGATGGTGTCTCCCTCTACAAAGCGCACATTTGCCAGAAGCTGCGCGTGTCCACTGATATCCGTAGATTCATCAATTTGCAAAGCGAATTTCCCACTAATGTGCAACTTTTCCAAAACTGTCTTCTCAATGTCTGCAGACATGTCTTGAATACATCTGGAAATTGTATTATTTGATAGAGGGACTTGGGCTATTTCTTTAACAGCGCCAGGGCCGAGCATCGCTTTCAAGATAATTTTGCAGGCGGGCATTATTAACGTCTCTCCTACGGTGTGTGCCTGTTTTGATTTGGCGATGAGTTCAGCAACTTGGTAACTAGCTCTAAGAGCTTTCTCACCCGTCTTGGTGGTTTTCCTCAGTAGCTCTGCCTGTTTCCCAGTTCGTTCACGCAGTTGAACAAAATAGTCCATACTCTTGTTTTGTAGTGACGGGTGTTTTGTATCTAAATGGCGTTTGAGTTTACTGGGAACCATGGCACTGTTGGACAACTTTTCCCCGCACACCAGGCATAGCGGAGGTGCCGCACTTTTTTCTCCGGTAAAAGTAAATCCAAAGGCAAGATAGCCTTCATTATATTGTCTTAAGCTCACCTTTTTTGCTTTCTTCTGACCAGTGCTCATGCTAGTGCAGGTATGGGCAAACTACGGCCCGCGGGCCACATCCGGCCCACGGGACCGTTTAATCCGGCCCGCCAACCCTAAATAAATTGTATTATTAAACTTTTTTTTTTCTCGGTAATTTTGCCTGCAATGACTGCGTCTCCCCAGTAGATGGGGAACCACTCGCCTGCGCATTTACTACCGGAAGCCGTGTCAGAAAGCTCGGTGCACACTCACAAGTGCGTGTACGTACTCAGTAGTACGGAAATGGCGCACTCGCGCTCTATTTGTGTCAGTGCCGAATTTAGAGCGTGGGCTGTGACGACAGCATTCTTGTAATTTGCGCGCCGAGCTTTCGGATACAGTTTTACGCTAAAGCCACCCACAAACCATCCCCTGGAATCCTTCCATTAAAATGAGTCACCCAAGGAAAAGCAAGGTGGACACTGAGTGCCGAGTGTTTAAAAAGAGTGGCCAATTTGGCTCGACGTACGCGACGTGACGTTCAGCCACATGAACATCAACATCAACCCGTCACAGATCTAGGTAAACGGACCAACACCTCGGATCTCTCCTAAGAATTGACACAACAAATTTTACTCCAGACTATGACACACTAGCAAAAAAAGGGAGACCAACAACACTGTTCCCAATGAAAATGAAGGGGAGGCTTTCAAGTTTGTTGTAAAAAAATGCATTTTGAATATGAGCTGTACAAATAGCAGGGATTGAAACTAGCGACCATTCTCATTTTCAAACAATGCAGGATGCTCAAGGACATTGATGCACCACCTGTTTGTGACTAATCTTAACCTGTAAAGTTCTTAAGGCTTACTTTAAGGAAGTGTTTCCCGTTTCCTCAACTCTGCTCTGATTTTCAGATACCCCTCACCGTGTTGCCGTTTTGATTACTTTATTTGGATGTATGCTTTCACCGATTCTTCAAGATGATATATTTGGTCAGAATGTTTGCCGTTTGATGTGATCTCATAAGATAAACATACATCTTTCATTAATCTGACCTGCAGGCACTGAAGTGATGGAGACTGTTATTCATAATAACAGTGTCATATTTTATGAGAATCACTGATAGCAGTTTATTAAGGATGTTTTTTTTTTTTTTTTTTTTTAATGCTGTTAATAAATGCATTTGTTTTCAAAAAACTTTTTTTTGAATATCCACGCTTTACTACCTACTAAAGGCCAAAACCTTTTATGCAATGACCTTTACAGGTCGTTAATATTACTTCACACAAACACTACATCCATCTGGTCCTGGTTCGGCCCCCCGGTCAAAATTTAGAACCCAATTCGGCCCGCAAGTCAAAAAGTTTGGCCACCTATGTGCTAGGGCCTTCATCTGGGTCAGAATTTTCTTCAGGACCCAGGTCAGATTGAGTACTTTTTCTTTTCAAATATTTATCCATTGCTATTACCTGCACTGTCACACTCGAGGATAACTATGAACTTCCTACTGCTAGAGTAGACATATCGTTCTGATACACTGCCCTCTATTGGAAGAGCATTTAATTGCCCTGTCTATCACTACATGCTTCTCACTTTGAACCAATTAGACGAAACTGGGCGGCACTCCTGATGATTCGTCACGGCACACTTGTGTGCCGCGGCACAGCGGTTGGGAAACACTGGCCTAACGAATACGCCGATCTCCTGCTGCACAACAAAGTCCGCTGGCTATCCAGGGGCGACGTTTTGCGTTGCTTTGTATTTGTAGCCTACTTCATTATTTTAATAAGCGGCATATAGCTGTTGATATGTCATGTCCCTAATTGACCCTGTGACCCAGTGAGTGTGGACGTGGCTACACACCTGTGTGCAATCAATAAATGGCAGCAGCTCATTCACAAAGGTGATCACATGCAGGCCAAACCAAATTCATGTCTCTGCGTTATATTTGTCCTCTGTCTTTATCCGGCTGCACCAGCTCTTACCGCGATGGCTGTGCCAACAGGTTATGGGCCCAGTACAGAGTTTGGGAGACGATGGAACCGTTTATGTTTTGACGCAGATGAAAAGAATTATGAGCTGTGGGAAAGTTTTTGGCATGCTTGCGTCTGCTTGACCTCAAAAGCACCATACTGAGTGAACCCCCCGATGCGGATGATAAAGGTGCCAAGGAAGACGCCGATAAGAACGAAGAGGCGTACGCAGCTCTGATTCAGGTGTTGGATGATAAAAGTTTGTCCCTTGTAATGAGAGACGCTGCCGATGACAGCAGGAAGGCGCTGCAGATCCTCTGTGACCATTACACAGGGAAAGGAAAGCCGGGCGTAATAACTTTGTACACGGAGCTCACATCTCTCCAAAAAGGTGTGAATGAAAGTGTCACGGACTACATTATCCGTGCAGAGACTGCTATTACAGCGCTGCGTAATGCAGGAGAGACTTTAAGTGACGGCTTGTTAACGGCAATGATCTTAAAAGGCATGCCTGATACTTATAAACCATTCTCTGTACACGTTACGCAGAGTGATGAGAAGATGACATTTGCTGAGTTTAAGACCAAACTGAGGAGCTATGAGAACACAGAGAAGTTTGGTGCGTCTGGCTCTGGAGAGGACAGTTTGATGAAAGTCAGAGGAAGAGACAATTGAAGCGTAAAGCTTACCTGTTACACCTGTGGTCAGAAGTGCCACAAAGCCGCGGACTGTGCGTCAGCTGCTGGAGAGCGCAGAGAGCCGAGGCAGTGGTGCAGCTTCTGCAAAAGCGCCACGCACAAAGACGCGCACTGTCGACGCAGAAAGCGGGACAAGGTGAAGCAAGCGGTGGATGAGGAGGACCATACGTTTGCATTCAAGGTCCAACTGGACGACGCCTCGGTCGGAGTCAAGGCGAAGGGTCTTCTGGTCGACTCAGGAGCGACAAAGCACATCATCACTGAAATCGGGAGATTTGTGCAGTTTGACCCAACTTTCAAGGCTCCGAGCCATATTCTGGAGTTTGCTGATGGAGAGCGTGTCACCGGGATTGCGCAGAGGAAAGGCACTGCCAAGTTGCGCTTGAGAGACGGTAAAGGCTGCGTTGTGGATATGTTCCTGATGGAGGCGCTCTATGTGCCATCATTTTTCCAGGACATCTTTTCTGTTAAAGCGGCTACAGCACAAGGAGCGACAGTCATCTTCAAGGAGGGACAGAATCAGCTCATCCATAAAAATGGTACAAGTTTTGATATTCATATGAATTTGTTGGCTATGACAAAAAGAGTCCAGCATATCTTATTTTCTATCCAGACAGAGGGAAAGTAACCAAAAATAGACTGGGGAAATTTGTTCCAAAAACTTCTATTGAATGTGACACTCAGACAGATGACCTGTATGAACATTTTGAGTCTAGAAAGAGGGTGGAGACCCTACAACCAAAACTGGATGAGACACAACCAATCCCACCTGATGTAAAAATCAGGGCTGTGGACTCGGTCAGAGTTTTGCACCGAGTCCGAGTCCGGCCTCTTGACCACCGAGTCCGAGTTCGAGTCCGAGTCCGGCTGTCCATTTTTTCTGTTAATTCATGTGACTGCTTAGTCTTTATTCAAGGCTAACACATGACTCTTTCTGGATGCCATGATTATCCGAGGGACAAAATAGCTAATTATATATGCAGAACGAACGCAACTGCTCTCACACTGGCTGGTTCGGCTTATATAGGATCCCTTGCTGAGAGCGCGGACATAAAAGTGAGGCGACGTTCCAATCGGACGTCGGATCGATAACATTTCCCCTGCCCTACCGGAGTTGTGCTAGTTCATAACGTAGATCACTTGAACGAAAATTGAACGTATTTTTTTTATTGTCGGAAAATCAGCACCGAGTCCGGCAAAAATGACCGAGTCCGAGTCCACAGCCCTGGTAAAAATCGTGGTTTGTGATTCAAACTTAAAATGTGATGGTGAGAGCAGCCAGAGTGGTCGTTATCCAAAGCGAGAGAGGAGAGCCCCTCAATATTATACAGATTGTGATTATGAGGTAAAATGTGATGAGGCATTCACAAGTATTGATTATTGTTATCGTATGACTTGTGATGTCCCACAGAACCCAAAAGAAGCTTTGAGCTCTTCTAAATCAGAGCAGTGGGCCAAAGCTATGAAAGAGGAAATGGAGTCTCTAATAGAGAACGATACTTTTACTTTGATGAACATGTTATAGTAAAGTGGCAGGATTAGACTATAAGCAGTGGGCCAAAGCTATGAAAGAGGAAATGGTCTTTCTATTAGAGAATGATACTTTGACGACTTTACCAGATATGTAGCAAAAGGTTGTAGTCAAGTGGCAGGATTAGACTATAATGAAACCTTCTCACCAACTGCTGATACATATGACTTCTGTTCGTATTTTGATGCAGCTCGCAGTACAGTACAATTTAGTGCTACATCGGATGAATGTTAAAACAGCATATCTCCATGCTCTATAGACTGTGTGATATACATGGAGCAGCCTGAAGTGTTTGAGGTTAAATCTAAAATAGGCGAGAAACTAGTGCGTAAGCTCAATAAGTCACTGTATGGTTTGAAACAGTCAGGACGAAACTGGAATAGGACATTACACAATTTCCTTATTGAAAATGGTTTTGTTCAAAATATTGCTGACTATTGTGTTTACTATAAAAATGTTGGAAATGACAGAATCCTATTGATTATTTGGGTTGACGATCTTCTTGCAGCGAGTAATATTGAAATGCTCAGTGAAGTGAAGGAAATGTTAGGGTACAAATTCAAAATTAAAGATCTTTGAAAACTAAGACATTTCCTTGGCAATGATTTTACCCAGACAAAAGAGGAAGTCAAAATGAATCAAAAGAGGTATATCACAAAAATTCTTGGCAGGTTTGACATGACTCACTGCAAGCCAAGGTCAACACCATGTGAAATGAAATTTACATTTGACAATGATGATCTACCTACTGATCCTGTAAAATATCGTGAAGTGGTTGGAAGTTTGATTCATCTGCTCGACCAGATCTAAGTTTTGTTGTTGCTAAATTATCCCAATACTTGTCTGAACTTAAAGAATAGCACTGGGTGGCAGGTAAACATGTTCTGAGATGTTTGAAATGCACTGTGGACCAGGAATTGTGCTATAAAAAGCAAAATGTAAACTTGAAGCTTGTTGCCTATAGTGATGCAGACTGGGCAGCTGACCAGAATAACCGGTGCAGTGTTACTGGTTACTGCTTGGGTTGACAACATTTATCTGAAATCAATCTCAGAGACGGTAGGTCTTCTTTGGCTTAGCGTTTTCTTCTGCGCAGAAGGACGCACCCCAGACACACCCAGCAAGTGTGGCTGAGATCCGCGCTCTTCTCGAGTTTAGCCGTGCCTTTTATTGAGAGAGAAACAAAGGGGCAAGTGTACATGATCGAGTAGGTTTCCAAACAGGAAGGACATAATTATTATCTCATATCCACAAAGGGGCAAGTGTACATGATGGTTGGAGCAGTATGGACGTCTCATGACCATTAGCTTAACAAAGACATAGTCTTTAGTGTGTCTGCTTCAGCCATCCCATGACAATCTCATGATCTGATCATGTCTAGCTAACTGTGGGGCTTATTGTATAGCGCGGCTAATGACTCCAGTCATTAGCCGGCCATATGCCCCCAAGTCATTTTCACGAGGCCAGATGGTCACATACTGCGGAGAATCTTGCACACAAAAGTAGTTACATAGAATCCAATGATAAAAAGTATATTATTTCCAACAGCTTTAGTTTGTCTGAGGCTGGGGCTATTGTTTCCTTGAAATCTAAGAAACAGCCCACAGTCTCCTTATCTACATGTGAGGCCGAATACATGGCTCTGTCTGCAACAACTCAAGAAAGCTTATATCTGGTGAACCTATTGAAAGGAATGGACAATACTTTGAACTGTATACCTGTGACTGTTTTTGAGGACAATCAGGGTGCTATTGCTCTCTCCAAAAACCCTGTGTGTCGACAGCGATGCAAACATATTGACATCAGATATCATTTTGTTCGCTCTGTTATTTCAGAAGGCAAACTTCTTCTACTTTATTGCCCTATGGATGATATGGTGGCCAATGTTTTTACTAAGCCTGTTGCTAAGGTCAGGATGGAGAAATTTGTATGTTTTCTATTTGATAATTGAACTATGGACTTGGGTAATTGAAATGTGCACCGTATACTGTATGTTTTTGTGTCAATTAAGGAACAAGTGGGGGTGTTGATATGTCATGTCCCTAATTGACCCTGTGACCCAGTGAGTGTGGGCATGGTTACACACCTGTGTGCAATCAATAAATGGCAGCAGCTCATTCACAAAGGTGATCACATGCAGGCCAAACCAAATTTATGTCTCTGCGTTATATTTGTCCTCTGTCTTTATCCGTCTGCACCAGCTCTTACCGCGATGGCTGGGCCAAAAATAGTTCATGTATTATATGCTTATAAAAAGCATTTAGATTTTTGATGCTCCAGACAGTGTTTTTTTTTTTTTTCAATATGGCTCTTTGAACATTTTGGGTTGCCGACCCCTGATCTAGGCGGTCAAAGACACGCTCCAGACAGACAGGTCCGCCAGGGAGTTAACCCAGAATGAAGCCAAACAGAACCACATCCATCAAGGTTTTGTGGTCTGCTGCAGAATATGCACAATATACGAGCAAATCTTTAAAGAAAATGACCGGAGAACAGCGGCAGCAAGTCGCGCCAGCGTTCGCTCACATCCGGTTCGCTCCAATATATTTACTGTTACAGTCAAACCTCGGTTTTGGAATGTCCCGGTTCTCTAACAAATGGGAATTCGAATGAAAATTTCGAGATTTTTTTGCTTCGGTTGTCGAACAAAATTCGGAGGTCGAACCTCGCGAGATGAGTCGAAAGGACCCGAGAAAATCGGACTGCACGGCCCGGATGCCGACTGATTCCGTTTGTTATTGTATTTTCGTTACTTTGAGGATTGTATTAACCCCTAATCATGCCTCCAAAGAAAGCAAGTTGGAGCAGTAAAGCCATCCTAAAACACAAAGACGCTCTTAAAGCAATGCAACAGATAGCGCCCGGCGAGCTGCGGTTGCGCGATCGGACCAAATTAAGCTCCCTGCGCCCTGAGGTCCACTTAAATTTTGAAAAGTACATCAGGACTTTAAAAATATTTTCTAAATTTCAGCGACGGCTCTGTCACAAAAATGCGGCCAGCGCGGTGCAGTTGCGCGGTCGGCGGCGCCCTACGGTTGCGCTCATGGTGGTGCGATGCAGTTGCGCGTTCGGACAATAATGCACAACTTAAAAACTGCTTAAAAAGGCGTTGTTTTTTTTTGTCTTGCAATGGATTACATTTTTTTCCATTATTTGTAATGGGAAAAATAGATTCGAAATTCGACCGATTCACTTCTCGAACCGCCTTCTGGAATGGATTGTGCTGCGCTGAGACTGTGCTGCACCGAGTTGGCGCGGCGCTGAGACGGCGGACAGGGCGCTTCAATGGCACCACGAGGGCGCTGCAAAGGGCGCCGCGAGGGTGCCCCAAAGGAGCGGCACCCTCATGGCGCAGCGCCGTCTTGCCTCGTTGTCCTCTCTCGCCGAGTTGGCGCGGCGCCTTTTCGGCGGAGTGCGCAGTCCCTTTTGGCGCAGCGCGCGCGCCCTCTCGGTGCAGGGCCCTCTTGGCACTCGGTCCTCTCGGCGCCGAGAGGGCGTGCGCGCGTGCTGCCCCGAAACGGCGCCACGAGGGTGCTGCAAAGGGTGCCGTGAGGGCACCGCGAGGGCGCCCCAAAGGGGCGGCGCCCTCATGGCGCAGCACCCTCATGGCGCGTAGTCCTCTCGGCCAGTGCCAACTCGGTGTTTAGGTAGTTTTACTTACCTTACATGTTTCGGCGTGTATTTTCGCCTTCATCGGAGTGTTACTGGTGTAGGTGTCTTTATCACCTGATGAATGAAGGCGTGGCTCACCTGTCAGATTTAACAGGTGAGTCACGCCCTCTCCTGTCCGTTCACCCCTCCAGAATGCTGCTCCAGGTGGTAGAGAGCATGAAAGCTCCCTCGTCCGTGTTGGTCCTCGGGCCCTGCTTGTGGATCTCGATGGCCTCCCTGATCCAACTCTGTTTGTTTTCTTCGGTACGGATGACTCTGGCCTTCTCCCAGGCCATTATGTGATTATCTTTTTTGCAATGGTCGGTGATGGCTGACTTGTAGTGTTCCTGTTATGCTTGTTCTTTTTTTTCCTCGTTTGTCTTGTTTCTGTCTCCTTCTCTCCTTCTTGTGTTTTTTTTTTCTCGTAGTAAAGTTCCTCCCGGTCTCCCCGATGTATGATTTATTGGATAATTTGCATGGGATCTCGTATATGTAGTTGGATTTATTTTCCGGGTGTATTTTGTCCTTTGGATGAACCAGTATCTGACAGAGTTTTGTGTGTGGTTTGACCGAGGTGTTTATGTTGTGTTTTCTCATGGCTCTTTGGATGCGTTCCGTAACCCCTCACGTACGGAAACGTCACCATTCCTCTGTGTTCTAGGGTACTTGTTTGTTTTTTCTTTCCCACCTGTGTTGTGTTGTTTTTGACATGTCCTTCACTTTTAGTTATTGCCACTGTGGATAATGACACCTTTTGTACGTGCTTTTCTTCCTGTGTTCTGTCATCCTGGTCCGTGATTATTGTTGTACGTTTGTGTAATGCTCTGAATACTGATAGTTTGTGGATAGTGGGGTGTTAAGATGTCCAGGGCAGGTATTGGTCGGTGTGTGTGGGTTTTCTGTGTATTTTTATATTTATATCTCCATTGTATGTGTGGTGTATGTTTATGTCCGGAAAGGCTATGGATTGATCCGTTTCCTCTTCGTTAGTGAATTTTATCCTGCCAGTGGTGTCTATGTTGTTGAGATGGTATGTGAGGTGTTGTGTATGTCCTGTTTCCACTGTTTCCAGATTGCCGTCTACGTAGCGTTCCCATAATGTGGGTCTGTATTCATCCGGGTCTGTTGAGAGTGCTTTCTGTTGCAGGTCCTCCATGAAAAAACTGCACATGGTGGCAGACTGTTCTTTCTTTCTGTAAATTGTGTTTCTGAATTGGAAGTATGTGGAAGTGGCAATGAAATGGAGTACCTGAATTATGCCCTGTACTGTTTGAATAATGTTCTGTACTGTTAGATTTGTGCGCTTTTTGAGTGTCCTGTCTGCTAATAATCTGTCATGCACTATGTGTATGGTGGCCTGTGTGGATGTTTTTGTGGAGCGTGAAATAACCTCATTTGATATGAACATTTCATCTTTTTGTACTTTTATGTGGATGAGTTCTGTGGTGGGATGTTTTGACTTTTTGCAATGATGATCTGAGTCCCAGTAATGGTTTTATTATTTCTGTGAGTGATTTTGAAAGTTTGTATGATCCTATGCTGTCTACAATGGGGCGGAGAGGTGTACCTTGTTTATGGAATTTAGGCATACCGTAGATCCTGGGAATGATATTTGCTGTGGGTACTAAGTGATTGTATGATTGTTTTTGTATTTTATTTTCAGTGAGTAATGGTTTAAGTCAGTCTTTTAATAATATCTTTGTTTTGTTTTTAATATTTGACCAGTTTTTACTCGTCTGATTTGAAAACGAGGTATTTGTTAATTTGTTTTGAGCTTTTACTGTATATAATTTGAGGTGCTCATACATTTATTTGGGTTAACAGTCATAATAACCCTCCGAAAGAAGCTATGACTACAATGCGGCCTGCGAAATAAAAGAGTTTGCCACAACTGGTTTAAATCTAGGGTTAGGGTTTCAAAGTAGGGTTTCATACTAGGGTTAGGGTTTCAAAATAGGGTTTAAAGCTAGGGTTACGGTTTCAAAGTAGGGTTTAAAACTAGGGTTAGAGTTTCAAAGTAGGGTTTAAAGCTTGGGCTAGGGTTTTAAACTAGGGTTCATATTAGAGTTAGGGTTTCAAAGCAGGGTTTTATACTAGAGTTGGGGTTTAAATCACAGGTGTCAAACTCAAGGCCCAGGGGCCAGATACGGCCTGCCAATTCATTTTGTGTGGCACCCGAAGACAAATTGTGCATCAAATTCGTGTGTCATTACTAAAATTGCAAATTGTCTTCACTTTTATTAATATCTATTCTTTTTTTTAAATTTGACCAGTTTTTACTCATCTGATTTGAAAACGAGTTATTTGTCAGTTTGTTTTGTAGCTTTTACTGTATATAATATGAGATGCTCATACAGTGATTTGGGTTGACAGTCATAATGGCCCTCCGAAATAAGCTATGACTACAATGCGGCCCGCGAAAAAAATGAGTTTGACACCCCTGGTTTAAGTAATGCTCTGAGTTTATTTTTCTTGTCTTCTATTGGGTCTTTTTTTAACACTTCATAGGCGTCGTCATGCAGTAACTGCTGCATCTGCTCTTTGTATGTGTCTGTGTCCATGATTACTGTTCTGCCTTTGTCTCCTGGGAGGATTGTGCTGTCTTCATTTTTTTGCTAGTATATTCATAGCTCTTGCTTCCTGTTTGGTAATATTGCTGGGTGGTGGGTTGCCCGTTTTAAATATACCTGCAATTTCATTGCTTAGTGCTGCTTTCTGTCCTAGATTGTGTTTTTTTTAACATGCCAACTCCATGGCTAAAATTAAATCTTCGTGCGGTATGTTTTTGGGTTTGATAGCGTAGTTGATTCCTTTCGCCAGTATGCTGCGCTCTGCCTGTGTGAGCTTGTGACGTGACATAAGTCTGTCTAATTTACAGATGTGTTGGCTTTTTGTGGTGGTGAATTCCTGTTTGCGTATGCTCTCCAAGCGTCCGTGTAGTGTTGTTACCGTATTTTTGTCCAGGGGAAACCGGTGTTTGAACTGCTCCGTCAGCCGCTGTGGTTTGCTGTTGATGTTGTTGAGTTTATTGGTGGTGCATCGCATTCAAAGTCAAAAAAAAAGTCAAAGTCTCCTTTATTGTCAATTCCTCCGCATGTCAAGACACACAAAGCGATCGAAATTACGTTTCTCACTATCCCAGGGTAACAAGACAGAGTTCACAACGCACATACAAGTAAGCAACACAGGAAAAATAAAACAAGAAGATGAACAATAAGAGTGATAGCACGCTAGCCGCTCCCGATCCACAGCAGAGTCCGGAAAGATGACAGTCAACCAGGCCACTGTGAACACGAGCACACAGCAGGCACGCACTGTCCGGTTCGTGGATCCTATCAAGCGAACGCAACCCATCTTGTCGTCCCGCGAACGAACATACGCCAGTAGAATGGAAGGCACGGCTGGGCGAGGTGGGGTGGCCGCAAGCCTGGCCCGACGTCTCCGCGCTGGCCCCTCTTCTGCTGCCTTGCAGACCCGCTCCCGACCCATCCCAACAATGCTCCAGGACGGAGGAGTCCGAGCTCACGACGCAGTCCAACCGGGGGAGGAAGAGCAGGCCAGTCCGGCGTCGCTCCATGACGAAGCAGTCCGAGCGCCCTTAATCTCTCCGCACCAAAGTCCAGAACGCCATAAAACCCACTTCCGCCGATGTTGAGCAGAACATGCCCGCCGCACTAGTAGCACGACGTATCACACGAGACGAACATACACAAAACTGCCGGACAAACACTCAGTAAACACTCACAAAACACCGAACGGGACAGAGAGTGGCCGCTGCGTGTGCACGCGCCGCCATCTTAGAACGTCTTAGATTCGTTCTTAGACCAGAGTTATCCACAATCCGCTCGGCATTCCTGGTTGGAATCGGGTTCTTAACTTCATCCTGGCAGCGCAGGTTGAATCTCAGGTGGTTCCTGTAGCGAGCCCGTTTCCTTGTCAGCTTTTCCAGGAGGCGAAACTCGACGCATTTCTCGCCGTAACTATCTCGTAATAGTTGTACTAAGTTCATTTTGTCTTCACTTATAAATTAGTTGATTGGTTCTTTTATCACAGACAAATTATTTAGGTAGTTTTAATGCCCGGAGGGAAGAACGCCTTTTAGAAGAAGATGGATTTTTCATTCTTTTTGAGATTGGGCCAAAATCTACTAATATGAATTTCCAGAGTCTTCAAATTGGACTTTGTCAAATTTTTAGCTTCAAATTGGACTTTGTCAAATCGTAAGGTCAGCTAGGGCGAATGCGTGCTCGTGTAAATAACGAATCCCTGAGGTGTTAACAAAGACATCTAAATATATCCGAGACATAACAAAAGCCCAAAATCAGACAGAATAGAGCCACCAGTAGGGCGCGGTCATTCTGACGCCGTGTCTCGACCTTAGTTATCTTACACGCTTGACTTTAAAGGGATTGGCGTCATAAAAAGGTTAGATTCATTACTTCAGAATTGATTTAATAAAGGTGGTTAGCAACTCGTCGAGTCTCTTCACCCCTGGCTTATTTAACCCTTTGATGGGAAGCCGGTCGATTAAATATAATAATAATAACAATAATGATAATTCATTAAATTTTTATAGCGCTTTTCAAAGACCCAAAGACGCTTACAGGGAAACAAGGTGAGGACGTACAGGGGGGGGGTTCGATACAATAGGATGAAGTAGGTAGGGGAGTTCGTAAGCTTGAGAAAAGAGGTACGTTTTTAGAATGGACTTAAATATGGGGAGAGAGGGTGAGTCGCAGACAGATTGAGGGAGAGAGTTTCAGAGTCGGGGTGCTGTGCAGGAGAAGGCTCCGTCGCCAAGGGATTTGCGTTTGGATTTTGGGACTGTCAGACGTGTAGTAGAGGAGGATCGGAGGGGCCGGGTGGGGCCGTAGGGGATAAGGAACTCGGATAGGTAAGGGGCAGCCAGGTGGTGAAGGGCTTTGAAGGTGAGGAGGAGTATCTTGAAGATGATATGCTGCTTGATGGGGACCAAGTGAAAAGAATGGAGAATGGGAGTGATGTATTTGCAGGACTGGGTTTGGGTAAGTAGGTGGGCAGTAGAGTTGTGGACTATTTGAAGTCTATGAAGAGTGTGCACATTGATGCCAGTGAGAAGGGAGTTGCAGTAGTCAAGCCGGGATGAGATGAAGGCATGGATGAGGGCTTCAGTGGCAGGGAAAGGTCGGTGGACGATGCGGTCAACATGGGACTGCACTACATTCTGCACCACCAGGACACCCCGGCGACGTACGCCAGGATCTTGTTTGTGGACTTCAGCTTGGCGTTCAATACCATCGCTCCTGACATCCTCCACCAGAAGCTCATCCAGATCGTGGTGCCTGCCTCCATCTGTCAGTGGATCACCAGCTTCCTGACGAACAGGAGACAGCGTGTGAGGCTGGGGACCATCACATCGGACACTGTTGGAATAATTTTAAGTGAAGCTTTGGCCTGCTAGACCTGGGGGCCTCGCCTTTACGAGTTTATCTTTCCTTTTATCTAGGTTCTTCCTTTTTAGTGATAGGGATGTCTTTTGATCCCTGTCAGCCATTTGTATCCTTCCTGTCCTTATGTTGTCTGTGTGTTTTGGTTCCCGTAAGAGTCCTTCACTAACAATGAGCAGGGCTTATTTGCATAGGTGACATGTTCTTTGTTTGATTCACAGGAACTTCATTCCTTTTATATTTAGATGTAAGTTTGGTTCATAGATTGTAGTTTATCAGACCTATTCTTCTTTGCTAAGGGTTACATACAGTTAGAAGTAGTTGCATAAAAGTTATCCCATATTTACTCAATGTTTGTTTAAGGAACTGCATACCGGTTACCTCACATTTGTTTAATGTGTGTTGAAATGTTTAGGACAAGTTACTTATTATTATTATGTGTTAATTACCAAGGAGATAAAGTTAGCAAAGGTCTAGTTGCATTTGTTCCACAGCAAAGCGGCAATCAACGTGCTTCAGGGTATTTGACCCCGGTCGAGGAAGAGTCAGCCAACTGAGGGAGGACAGCTGGGGACGGCCTCTGCGGGGGGTCACGAGCCAACAACGAAGTGCTAATTCACACCACACTACATTCTTTAACTTATCAGCGTTGCTACAGACACAATCCCCCCTCCCTTTAGTGTAGCAACGCCTCTGTAACCAGGGCAACCATAACATTAAAAAGAGGGGCACGTGGAGTAAGGACTCAGAACTGATGGAGGTTGTAACTGAGATTGCTTTCTCTATCGTTCTCCTCGCGAGTAAACCTGTTCTGGTTGTCTTCTCCTCTTCATTCCAGCAAGTGATTTAATGTCTAATCGTATTTAGACCCAACACTCTCAAAATAAGGAAATGATGAGCAGTTTATCAAAGGTGAACTTAAAAGTCGTTATCCAACTGATAAAGTCATATGCGGGGAAGACTGGAACATCACCCCGGGCAAATGGCTACATAGGTGGCCCGAGAGAACTGGGAAATCCCAATATAATTCGATAATTAATAAATTTATGATGAATAATAATCTCAGGGATATATCTAGAGAAAATAACTCGGAGAGAGAGAATTTTCATGGTTTCAACCGAATGGAAGCTGTAAGAATTGATTACTGGTTGGGCACTGGCGATATAACGTCACAAACCACAAAGGTTTCGATGTCTAAAGCACCTTTATCAGACATCCACGACCACGGGGCTCACTCAGGGGGGTCCTCAGATGCTCTGGAGCCTATCCAGGCGATGGCCTCCGGTGGCCGTCGCCCGCTCAAAATTTCAGGCGCCCGGATGTACTTCCCAAAAATTGAGTGGACCTCCGTGCGCAGGAGGCTGATTTTTCATCATTTAGGTCCGATCGCACAACCACAGTGCGCCGACACATTATTGTCACAGGGCCGCTGACATAGAAAATATTCAAAAATTTGAGTTGACCTCCAGGCTGGAGAGGCTGATTTTTCATCTTTTTGTCCAACCGGGGAACCGCAGCGCGCCGGACACATTATCGAGGCAGCGCCACACACTTCCAGACCTACAGATTGAGGTCCGGGGGACTTCCAGTGCCCCTGACGCTCACCAACGATGCCCGAGTGCACCTCCACGCATTAGCTTTTTTCAGCTTCATCCGTTGGACTACGTGCATTTTAAATGAGGAGGCAATTAAGGGGGGGGTTTCAGCGGCTGCAGCGAGGGGGGCTGTCCACGGACGGTGATAACAGACCGGATGGTCCGCTTCCTCTTTGGTCCGGAGGACACGACGTCCAGTGTTTCCAATAACAATTTGAAAAGTGGACT
The DNA here is from genome assembly GCF_024217435.2 of Syngnathus scovelli. Taxonomy (NCBI): domain Eukaryota; kingdom Metazoa; phylum Chordata; class Actinopteri; order Syngnathiformes; family Syngnathidae; genus Syngnathus; species Syngnathus scovelli. Next base: position 5,178,366 of record NC_090859.1, read on the forward strand.
CATCAGACCACAAAACACTTTTCCATTGTGCATCAGTCCATTTTACATGAGCTTAGGCCCAGAGAACCCGGCGGCGTTTCTGGATGTTATTCATAAACGGCTTTTGTTTTGCATGGTAGTTTTAACCCGCACTTACTGATGTAGTGACGAACTGTATTTACTGACAGTGATTTTCTGAAATTTTCCTGAGCCCATTTGGTGATATCCTTTACACACTCATGTCGGTTTTTAAGGCAGTGCCGTCTGTGGGATCGAACGTCACGGTCATTCAGTCTTGGTTTCCAGCCGTGGCGCTTACGTGCAGTGATTTCACCAGATCCTCTGAACCTTTTGGTATTATGGACTGTAGATGTTGAAATCCCTAAATTCCTTGCAATTTTGCTTTGAGAAATGTTGTTCTTATACATTACGCACTGGCCTAATGTCAGGCGCAGAGCAGGGAGAGGACTCGAATGCAGAGAGTTCAATGTCCAAACAGGCTTTTATTGTCGCCACAGACAGTCGAACAAAAAACGCCTCACTAGGAGGGAAAAAAGGGAAAACAAAGGCGCCTCGAACCGAGGGAGAAAAAGGGGAAATCAAAGCGCCTCGAACCGAGGGAAATACAAAAACAAGGTAGCGATGTAACCAAGTTAACATCGGTGATCAAGGTGGCTCTAACAAGGCTTCTACGTGGGACTCGAGGGTTTCGTGATCGCTAGTGTTCTGACAAGGCAAGACGCACTGGCACTGGATACGGGGAAAGACGCGGGTTATATGGACACAGGAGGGGAACACAGGTGAAGACAGTTGGTCATTGACGCAGGTGCACACACTTGGAATCAGGGGATCACGTGACCGGACGCACAGGGGAAGGACACACTGACTGGAACGAGAGGAAATCACACAATAAAACAGGAAATGCACCGGACGACACATGACAGCATGACATGGGATGTTCCAAATAGATGTTTGATAAGCTTTTCTCAGCTTTCTCAGTATTTTTTGCCACCTTTCCCAACTTCTACTGGACGTGTTGCAGCCATGAAATTCTAAATTAATTTTTAATTGGCAAAAAACAATTTAGTTGATCAGTTTTAACATTAAATATGTTGTCTTTGAAGTGTATTTAATTGAATATGGGTTGAGAAGGATTTTCAAATCGTTGTATTTTGTTTTTATTTACATTTTACATAATTTCCCAACTTCAACCGAATCTGGTTTGTAAATGAATGGGCCTTTGCACTTTGTGCAATTTCAACCAGGAGCAAATGTGTGGCATTGAAGTGGCCGTTGCGCACGACTGGTGACGGCCTCCACGGCCACAGGGCTCACTCAGGTGGGGTCCACGGATGCTCTGGAGCCTATCCAGGCGAGGGCCTTCGGTGCCCGCCGCCAGGTCAAAGTTTCAGGCGTCCGGATGTACTTTGAGTGGACCGCGCGCAAGAGGCAGATTTTTTGTCGTTTCGCACAAAGACGGCATTAATTAAAATGACCATTTCTGGGGCGACAGATCCTCAAGCCACCAAAGTAATTGTGTCAATTAGCGCGAAGATTGTGTATGCGGCTCAGTAACCAAACACAATTGGCTGTGAAGCTATTATTTTATACCACGTTAAAAAAAGATGACTAACCAAAGACTTGAAATTCATCGATGATTCTTACTGAACTAGCTGGCCAGTAACTTTCTAGACAGATTAGCTCTCCACAAGCAATTTTCATTTGTGATAGCAGGAAAACAAGAGTGGAGAAGGAACTAAAAGAAGCACATGTCTTTTTTTAACCAAAGAACTTAATCATTTTATGCCTTGTGCCCTCTACTTCCCGACTCACCACACTGTAGTTCAGCAAGACAAAAACAACATACTAAGCAAAGGGATCAGACAACTCCAGTAGGAATAGTAAAATAGTCTTGGAGCTTGAGAACGTCACAATCGCTGACTTCCTGAAAGCAGTAGTTGCATTGATGGGGCGCTTTTGAGCTGAACTTGTCGCAAAATACACAAATCATCAGTGAAGTATCTGAGCAGTTAAAAGGAATTGCACTGTCCTGGCAGAGAAGCCTTAATAACACAGGGACCATGCCAGATAATGAATACGATGCAAACAACTTTATTTTCCTGATAAACTTTAATAGTTTAGTTTAGTTTTGCCTCCCATATAATGTTTATTTGTGACATGGTAACTTAAAGGAATCCAATTGATAAAAATGTCCACACATGCGATAGTAATACATAGTAGGCAATAGCGGCCTAATAAACAGGCTTTAGGAACATTATATCCAACAATATTTTTAATCAATAATAACAATTGGTGAATATAAGATAATTATGATAATCATTATGGTTAGACATTGTTTTAGCCCGCAGCATGCTTTTTTGAGTGTTTTTGGCTTTATTTTTAAAAAATACAACACTGCACTTCACTTCCATTTCCATTAACTAATTGCGCATAAAGCACTTGCACACATACACAATCCTTGTATGAAGATAATGTGATATTACATTAATGAGCATTGATTCATGAAGTAAATATATGGTACAAAAAAATCATAGACTATGTAATTAAAGCAAACTGTCTTTGTTATTTTGGATGGAAGAGGAATGTATTAAGTTCATCACTTGTTAAACGAGATAAAACCCAAATGTTAGTTTGAATTCAAAGAGGAGAGCAACAGCTCAAAACAAAACAGCGTCAGTTGCATGTATTCAAAAGATGAAACGCATACTACATGAAGAACTACATGATTGATTCATTGTGACCACGTTTGTCATTTTCCAAATCACTATCCTGTGAGATGAGTTTGTAAGGTTTCTTCCTTTCTTTCTCCTCCAGCACAGAGTTTCCCATCTCCACATCTTTGCTACGAAGCTCATGCCGGGAGAGGAACTCTATGATGCCTGCTCCGATTGAATCCCCCAAAACATTGGTGGTGGTTCGCAGGCGGTCGCTATCGCACAAAAAAGAGGACGTCACTGTAGATATCACTAATTCAGCTTGTTTATATAATTTTAAAAATCTAAATAAAACAATGTGACTATTTCATTTTGGTGGTGATACCGTAGTAATGTGGTTTATTCATTCTTACCCAGTCACCCAGTTTTAAATGTAATTTACAAACAAACTGCCCCATGTTGTTTCATAACAATAATATTCGACACATTTTTGTTCTGCTATGCTCAATAAAAAGCACAGATTTTCATATTTGGATCATCCTAGTTGAGGAGACAGGGATTTTTCCACATTGCCCTAGTTAACCGAGTAATTTCTGAGAAGGGTCTTCTAATTGGAATTATTAATTTAGGAAACCTAATTATGTTTCTATGTTAAAACTCACTCCAGAAAATATTCAACACAAAGGAAAAGATGTAGAGCAGGACTTCAGGGAGAATCGAAAAGTGTGTCACTAGGTGATGAGATGGGGATACTATTGGCCTTTAAAATGGCAAAGATGTGAATCCTGTCTTTGCGCTTCATTGTGTCACATGCTTATACGGGATACTCACAGGAACCAATCAACTGCAATGATCAGCGTGATGTCATCAGTAGGAAGTCCAACAGAAGTCAATACAATTACCATAGTGACCAGGCCTGCTTGTGGGATTCCGGCAGCTCCAATACTAGCTGCAGTTGCTGTAATACTTGATTAAAGGGCACACCTTTAATTTGTATATGTTTGTTATTCTTTACGCGAGTCATTATTTGTTCATTCTTACCTAATGGTAATGATCTGACCAAAGTTCATCTCCATGTTGTTGACTTGGGCAATAAAAATGGCCGCTAGTGCCTCATAGAGTGCGGTGCCGTCCATGTTGATGGTAGCACCCACAGGCAATACAAAGCGAGTAATTCGCTTGTCTATTTTGTTGTTCTCCTCCAGACATTTAAACGTGACAGGAAGGGTGGCTGAGCTGGGAGATAACAACACAAAAATAAGACACGTTTGCACCATAGTTTACCCGAAAATTAGAGATCGTTACAATAAATCTGATGCTAACTGTTAGATTCAGGCCGCACCTGGAAGAGGTGCCCAATGCAGTGATCAAAGCTTGCAAAAGCCCAGCAATAAAAATGAAAGGGTTCTGCCGAGTGATAACAAAATACAGGGTGGGAAGAATAAGAATGGCATGGATCATTAGACCAATGATCACTGTGATCGTATACATGCCCAACTGGCCACCCATTTGTGTAAGGTCATCCATCTCCACTATTTTCCCCGCAATGAGGAACAGGATACCAATAGGAGCATACCTGACAGAAGGAGGATGTAAGGTTAAGACAAATGTGAGTGAAATGCAAATTAAACAGGAAGTCAAAAGGTAAGTCCTACCACATGATGATAGCAACCAGCTTCATGATTGCTTCGTTGAGGCTGTCAAAGAAATCCCTTAGGAGTTGGCCTTGCTCCTTCATATTGCCAATGATCAGCCCGAAGCACATGGAGAAGACCACCAACCCTAGTGCATTGACTCCGTTCACCTGACCAGGCACTGGTATCACTTCCTCTCGAGTGATCTCCATAACGTCCTGGGTTCCATTGGTTGTATTAAAGAGGGTGTCGTTCACAGTCATGGTCACATGAATGACTCGTTTTCCATATTTGGTTTTGAACTGGACAAAGAAATGATGAAGGGCTTTTGTTAGATCCCCACAGTCCCCACATTTGCACACATTACATTGTCATGATCAAATCAATCCATTAACCCTGGGGTCACCAACAATATTTGTCAGAGGGCCAACATTTTACCAGACAGTCACCTTGATGGCCAAACGCTTAAATAAAAATCAAATTTAGACATAACATTGTTATTAGATGTTCATTGTTTAGAAATTCTTTAAAAAATTAAAGGCATTCTTAGCCTTAAATGAGTGAGGCTTTTCTTTAGACAGATATTTTCTCATTGTTTCTAATAATTATGGAATCTAGTCGTGGGTTGTATTGGATGGTTTGGCAGTGGTCGTCAAGTCAAAGTCTGTAACTAAATGCAATTGAGATACTGTGGTATAAACGGGCATCTTTTTTTTAATTATTAAAATCGGCTAATCCAGTATGAGTTGAAACAATTATGTAAAGGCAAGTGGGCCAAAGTTTCTCTACAGCAATGCAAAAGACTGATCACCAGTTATCGTAAATGCCTGTTTTCATTTATTATTGCCAAGGGTGGAACAACCGTTTATTAGGTTCCGGGAGATAAGGTTTGGAACATTATACTTACATGGGTTGTGAGATGTTACATTGGCTTGGTGATCTGAAACTGTGTGAAATATGTGATATACTATATGGCCTCAAAATAAATAACACATACATACATACATACATACATACAAACATACCGTATTTGCCGGTGTACAGGTCGACTCGGTGTATAAGTCGACCCCCTAAAATTCGACGGAAATTTACGATTTTATGATATATCCTTTGTATAAGTCGAGCTCAATTGTTGCATTATATTAAACTTCAAAATTCAATATGCAAAATTTATTGACGAAATGTGTTCAAATTCCGGGAGGCCGTGCGCATGCGGCTGTTTATAAGCACCGCGGAGGAGATCGCGGCCGGCGAGCTCGCGCACGCCGCCCGGCACCAACGGGAGGCCGGAAATAGCTCCAAGCCGAGCGGATCGGCACTTTATAAGCACCGCGGAGGAGATCGCGGCGCCTCATTCGACTTCCAGCGGCCGGCGAGCTCGCGCACGCCGCCCGGCACCAACGGGAGGCCGGAAATAGCTCCAAGCCGAGCGGATCGGCACTTTATAAGCACCGCGGAGGAGATCGCGGCGCCTCATTGGACTTCCAGCGGCCGGCGAGCTCACGTGGCCAAGTGGCCGAAAATAGTCCCCGCCGAGCGGATCGGCTGTTTATAAGCACCGCGGAGGAGATCGCGGCGCTTCATTGGACTTCCAGCGGCCGGCGAGCTCGCACATCCGGGAGGCCGTGCGCACGCGCCAAGTGGCCGAAAATAGCCCCCGCCGAGCGGATCGGCTGTTTATAAGCACCGCGGAGGAGATCGCGGCGCCTCATTGGACTTCCAGCGGCCGGCGAGCTCGCGCACCCGCCCGGCACATGAGGGAGGCCGTGCGCACGCGCCAAGTGGCCGAAAATAGCCCCCGCCGAGCGGATCGGCTGTTTATAAGCACCGCGGAGGAGATCGCGACGCCTCATTGGACTTCCAGCGGCCGACGAGCTCGCGCACCCGCCCGGCACATCCGGGAGGCCGTGCGCACGCGCCAAGTGGCCGAAAATAGCCCCCGCCGAGCGGATCGGCTGTTTATAAGCACCGCGGAGGAGATCGCGGCGCCTCATTGGACTTCCAGCGGCCGGCGAGCTCGCGCACCCGCCCGGCACATCCGGGAGGCCGTGCGCACGCGCCAAGTGGCCGAAAATAGCCCCCGCCGAGCGGATCGGCTGTTTATAAGCACCGCGGAGGAGATCGCGGCGCCTCATTTGACTTCCAGCTGGCCGCGCACTCGCGCACGCCGCCCGGTTCAAATTTTCTAAGTGCAACGCACAATGAGATGCATGAGAAACGGCCTTGGTTACCATCACATTTGAAGCGATGAATACGAAGTTAAATTTTATGACTCGGTGTATAAGTCGAGGTCGATTTTTTTCGGTCGATTTTGGATCGAAAAAGGTCGACCAATACACCGGCAAATACGGTACATACATACATACATACATACATACATACATACATACATATATACATACATACGTACATACATACATATATACGTACAAACCCACATAATCACATACGCACACGTGCACATTCGCACATAGACACATTCATACATACATACATACTACATAAAGTGGCAAATACTTTAACTTACTGTATTTACTGTATTACTTTAGCATTTCCTCGATTCATAATTTCTTTAGTATTTGCTGTCACATTTTATTACTTCACTGCAACCTAAGAATGACATCATGCCAATCTAAAAATTCAGAATCTGGAATCTTCACACCGGATATAATCTCCAGACAATGATGTTGACACATATTTCACATCATTGCTTTTGTGTTGGCGGCTCGGCAGCGCACTGGTTAGCACGCCCACCTCACAGTTAGGAGGGTGCCAATTCGATTCCACCTCCGACCCTCCCTGTGTGGAGTTTGCATGTTCTCCCCGCGTGGGTTTTCTCCCACATCCCAAAAACATGCTTGGTAGGCCAATTGAGCACTCCAAATTGACCCTAGGTGTGAGTGCGAGTGCGGATGGTTGTTCGTTTCTGTGTGTCCTGTGATCGGCTGGCAACCGGTTCAGGGTGTCCCCCGCCTACTACCCGATGACTGCTGAGATAGGCTCCAGCACGCCATGGGGACAAGGGGTATAGAAAATGGATGGATGGATGCTTTTGTATTTGTGTTCAATTGTATAAATGTATAGAAATATTTAAAAAATATTTTGTTTCTGAGAAATAGCTCATCCATCCCTAAATAGCTTGGTTTTTTTGCAATCTAATTTGTTAGATGTGATGGCGCTACTTGTGGTGAGTACATAACAGTGAGTGTGAATGTTTGAAAGCTGATTTCTTGTCAAATTCAAAACATTGTCAGCTATAAACGATTTAAATACACCAAAGCATACTGAATGAAGACTGCTTCCTTAAATGGGAGAGATTAGTAATTTGATGGCTCACCTGTTGTGTGCAGGCTTGGACCAAATTTGGCGGAAACATATTTCTGAAAATGCAGTCAGTCAGAGATGGTTGCACAGAGTAAGAATGCTGACATACTTAAAGCGCAAGCTACCTGATCAGATCCAAAAAGGCATCTACAGGACTGACTTGCTCTATCAGCTGTTGCTTTCCAAATTCATCTTTAGATCCTTTTCCTGGGTGGATGATCAGGACAATGAGGATGCCAATGAAGACTGCAATAAAGGTAGTAGTCATGTAGTAAACCACAGCTCTCATGCCCATCTTGCCCGAGGCTTTGCTGTCCAATGCTGCCATTCCTAATGCACACAAGGGTGGAGAAACAACACAAGATTGAGAGAAATGGAGAATGAAAGCTCCACATAATCCTTACAAACACTAGGAGAATATAGTCACCAAACGTTTCACAGAAACAAAGGCTCAAGCTGTCACAGATTCAATTAAACCCTCCAGGTACATCTATTTATTCGTAAACCTAACCTAACTTCAGGAATCTGCTGGTGAACAATAATACGCTCGTTGTAACCTCTAACCTCGGCCCCACTTTAAAATGAAACCTGTAGCAAAAGAATTAGAGGTAGGTATGACTGCAGGAAGCCCGAAACGTTGCTCACTGCACTGTACTCTACTGGCCTGGATGAATGCAGCTGTTATTTAAAAATATTTAAAAAATTTGGAGAACCGTAGTCAGGTAGCCTAAAGCATAATGTGCAAAATATAACAGTGGTGCAACTCAGTGAGGGTTCTAATGTCCTTATTTGCAATTTAGCTGTGATGGCCTGAAGGACAAAGCTATTTTGGGGCCTGCTAGTCCTCCACCAAACGCTGTGGAACCTCTTTCCAGAGGCCAGCAAGGAGAACAGACAATACTGAAAGGTGTGAGGAGTCAATGCTAAAATTCTCGGCTTCGGACGCTGTGAATGTGTGATCAAATATTGTGTCATTTCCAAGGAGGTAATAATGAACTGTAAAGTGAGAACTGTTTCTGTGCCATGTTCGAGATGGAAAGAGAAGAAGTCCCAATCGTCTTTTCCACTGTCCTTACGACTCTCACAATTTTCCTGCAGCCCCAAGATTACAAAACTATCTGGGCTGGTTCAATCTCAAATTGACAATTATCTTCTTTAGCTTTTTCCACATTCCGAATCGGGCTTCCGAGTCCACCAGCTGCTCCACCTCCTCTTTGTACTTCAGGTCATTAAACATCCCCAATGAGGCCCACCACTATTGTGTTGTTTGTAAACTACACAATGTGGTTGGTGACACACCTGGGCACACAGTTGTTTATCGTCACAGTAAACAGTTTATTTGTTTTTTATGAACAGATTTATGTCCAAGACTGTGATTTTTGTACCTGTTATTAAACTGGAGACCAGTAAGGGTAAAACAAGCATCTGCAGCATTCTCATCAGTAGTTCTCCAGGGAATGAAAAGTACTTCACCTCTCGATAGGACATCTTGTAAGGACGCAAAGCAAATCCCAGAATAATTCCTATAAAGACAATGAAGATGTAGGACGGTTAGCCTGTTGGTTAAATGCTTCATTGTGCTAGCTTTGTACAAGGCACACATACCTACAATAACTGCACCAACCGTAAACAGAACAAAGGCGTTCTTTTTTAGGAAAGTTTGGATGTCCTCTTTGGAGATCTCTTCCACTTTCCTCTTGGCCTTCATGGTGCGTATGTGAATGCCTTCTCTGAAACGCTGCATCCTGCTGCAGTTAAACAGTCGGTTATGCTGGCATTTGAATGTGGATAGTGTATTAATTGATTATTTATTTTTTAAATAATTTTGATTTGATTGGCACATTCTAGTAGATTTACCAAGGTACAGTATAATTTCGCAAAATGATGATGGTAGCTGACATGCATAGCTGCTGTGAGTGAGAGGTGGGAAGTGATGAAGATTCGATAGGCAAATGACTAAAAAGAGCCTGAGAAAATATTTCAAATTTGCAGCATCGATGTGAACACAGCAGCTCAATGGCGGTACCCCTACTGACATATACGTACCAACGAACAGGACACACACTAACTGCTAAGCGCTGGCATTCACCGATTCACTTCTGTGGCAACTTAAAATAATTTTGATTGGCCAAAGCCATGACATCATGCTGATTAAAATGAAATTGTGTGCACCACAATGCATAATGCCTGCCTTACGGAAAGTTGTGTGAGCAATTACAGGCACTGTTTACAGTTTAGCAGTTTTCATTTTCCTTCTTTGCAATTGTGGGTTTTTCTCTGGAGCCTCTGGCTTACACCCACATTCTAAAAACGTACATGTTAGGTTAATGGTTAATGTGAGTATGAAAGATTCTTTGGATGTTCAGGGTCACGAGTGAGTTGGGGAGTGGACTATGGGCGAGAACCGGCATACATCATGGACTAATAGGCGCTTAGTCCCACGAAAACTAATTGGACTCACACTCCAATTCACAACCATGGACAATTTGGGTTCAGGAATTTAACTAACATTTTTGCAATGTAGAAAGAAACTGGAGTACATTACCCAGAAACTATGCCTGTGAAGCTTCCTGGCCATATGCCCAACTGTGCAACAATAACATGATGACTACCTACCTACCTACCTACCTACCTACCTACCTACCTAACTAGTGACTACAATACGATTCTAAAGCACCTGATGCAATTCATAAATCCATAACATGCAAGCTCGTCATTTGAGTCACATACCTCAGAAAATTTGCTGTTTGTTTCTTCTCTGCTGATGGTTACCTTGCAGGTGTGATGAGAGAAGCAGTTTGCGTTCTTTTAGGGATTCAGGACAGAGTGATGAACTGCAGAACACAGAATATGAGGAGAGATGGTGCTTTCCTACTAATAGTATAACTGAGAGGAGAGAGAGAGCAAAAGAGAAGGCGGGTGACCAACGAGGACAAATTAGAAAATGATCCTCTATTGGTTGCTTATAATAGTGACACATTTTTAGGCAAACTCACAGTTACGTCAACTCATCATCCACTTCAGTCTTTTCCTCCTTTTGTGTTTACCACCATCTGCAAGCTGCTTTGATGTAGCCATTCCTACAAATGGAAAATAGATCTGTGTTAAAAGATACACATTGCCTCACTGTTTTAATTTGAGCCATTTCCACAGAGAACATGCCACTCCACAATTAGCTGAAAAAAAAAGCCTACAGCTTATGCTATCATGACCGCACTGTATGGAAAAATAGTCCCTGATTAATGAAGTAAAGAATAATTAGAGAAGAATACCCCTAAATTCAGGTTAGTTTTTCAAAGTACCATATATAATGGGAGGTATATTTATCATATGTGAGCTATTTTAGAAAGAAATTGGTCTTTTTTTCTGCTTTTTAATATGTCCTCCCCTAAAGGATTACTGTGCCTATTTTAGGGTGAGTGAATGCAGGTAAAAGCCCAGTTGTTTTCAGTTATTTGAAGACACAACTATTTTACAGATACTAAAGGCCAAAACTACACTGATTTGCATCGGTGTCTCAACCTAGTGCAGACATTGAAATTTGTCTATTTGCTGAGATTGTTAGAATAGAATTGTTGTTAGAATAAGCCTCTTTGGCACACATGTTTAGCTAGGTAGCTTGAGCTTTGCTGTTATCTTGCTGTGACCCTTCTCTTGCTTTCACTGGCTTTTCCCTTCAGTTGAGATTGAAAGCTCACACACAAATTCCTTTCTCGATCTTTCTGGCATACATTAAATAGTTAAACTGAGAAGGCAGCCTTCTGATGATTCCTATTAGCATAGCGAGCATTAAAGAAAGAACTGGAAAACTATAACAAGACAAAATATTTTTCCTTCTCCCTCAACCGATACTAAACATATGAACATGTTAATTTCCCTGATGTGTGGGGCACTTACTCTTACCACTAGTGACTTGGATGTAGTAATACACGTCGGCTCCAATGATTCTAGGATGAGACAATCAGAGATCACAAAGAAAAACATAGCGGGGACTTGTGATCTCGCCAGAAAGATGAGTCGGCATCGAGTAATTGTCTCTGGCCCCTTGCCTGCGAGAGGTAATGGTGAGAGGGTTAGTAGATTATTCTCGCTTAATCGGTGGATGGCTGGTTTCTGCAAGAATCAGGGACTTCAGTTTATAGATAACTGGTCCTCCTTCTGGGGCCGCCCCGACCTGCTGAGGAAGGACGGCCTTCATCCTAACCGTGAAGGCGCCATCACTCTTTCTAGCGGCATGGATTGTTGTTTGAGCCGTTCATGATAGGCCACTTTAGAGCAGGGCGGGTCTGTTAAAATAAAATTAACTTGCGCGAGGCTGGACTCCCATCATTCACACAGCTCCTTTTGTAGACTAGAGCATCACAGTTTGAATAGTGCTACAGCATACATTGACACACTTTCTACTGAGGTAGCAGACAAGTCCAATTACTCCGCCCTGACCGGTCTCACTGATGGCACGGTGCCTGCTCCTAATAACAGTATGTGTCTGCCAAATATAAACTATCAAATTTCTATGGTCGTCGCACAAATAAACTTTTTAAAGGTAAGGCCGGGCCTAGACAACACAAACTTACTTGTATTTCGTCCAAAACTCCCCCGATAGATACGGACTCTGATCAACCGATTAGACTCAAGCTCGGTTTTATGATTAGATCACTTCACACAAAAGCGCTACTCGTTAATGACCTCATCACAGACTATAATATAAACATTTTGGGTTAAAACCTAATGAATTGCTGCCGCTTAATGAGGCCTCGCCTCCAAATTTTGTGAGCTTGCATGTTGCATGTCCTTGTAGCTAAGTCTAGTATTAAAAGTCTACAGTTAATACAAAATGCTGCGGCGAGACTGCTTACACGGACGAGAAAATTTGATCACATTACCCCAATATTAGCCAACTTACATTGGCTCCCGGTCCATTTAAGATGTGACTTCAAAGTTCTTCTATTAACCTATAAATCACTCCATGGCTTAGCGCCTTCGTATCTCGTCGACCTAGTTGTTCCTTTCATTCCATCCCGTAACCTCCGCTTGCAAAATGCTAGTCTTTTAGTGACCCCGAGGGCCAAAAAGAAGTCTAGGGTCAAGAACATTTTCTATTCGGGCTCCAGAGCTTTGGGATGCCCTACCGATTTATATCAGAACTGTTAACTCAGAAGAAACATTTAAAACACGATTAAAGACACATTTTTGTGCCATGGCCTTTAATTAACCTGTGGTGGCCAATTCGGCTGGGGTTTGTGTTTTGCCCCCCCCCCCCCTCTCTTCGGCTGGGGAGGGGGTTAGGTGACACCCAAACTGATAACGGCTGTCTGGATTTCTTGTCAGCCAATCGGGATGAGGGAACTGCGGCGGTTTACCACCCTCGAAGACACTGCCAGGACAAATGAGGGAACCTGTTGCAGCTCTTCACTTTGAATTGGACATCCACTTTTTCTTTGGATTATTTTATATTATGTGTTCTATGTGCCCTGGTCATCCTGGAAGGGGGATCCTCCCATCTGTGGTCTCTTCTCAAGGTTTCTCATTTTCTCCAGTAGTTTTTTTTTTTTTTTTTAGTTTTTCCTTGCCCTCCAGGGAGTTTAAGATCAGGCCATGTTTGAGAATGTAAAAAAATTATCAAGACTTGCTTGTGATTTAGGGCTTTATAAATAAACTTGATGACTTGCCAGTAACCCCTCCGTGAGTCGTCACCTTATCGTGGTGGAGGGGTTTGCGTGCCCCTATGATCCTAGGAGCCATGTTGTCGGGGGCTTCATGCCCCTGGTAGGGTCACCTATGGCAAACGGGTCCTAGGTGAGGGGTCAGACAAAGCACGGCTCACCCAAGCCCCTTATGACGAAAAACACAAATGGACTTTGTTTTCCCTCGCCCGGACGCGGGTCACCGGGGCCTCCCTCTGGAGCCAGGCCTGGAAGCGGGGCTCGAAGGCGAGCGTCTGGTGGCCGGGCCTTCGCCCATGGGGCCCGGCCGGGCATAGCCCGAAATGGAAACGTGGGTCCCCCTTCCCATGGGCTCACCACCTGTGGGAGGGGCCGAAGGGGTCTGGTGCAATGTGAGCTGGGCGGCAGCCAAAGGCAGGGACCTTGGCGGTCTGATCCCCGCCTGCAGAAGCTGGTTCTTGGGACATGGAATGTCACCTGTCTGGCTGGAAAGGAGCCCGAGCTGGTGTGCGAGGCAGAAAGATTCCGACTAGATATAGTCGGACTAGCCTCCACGCACAGTTTGGGTTCCGGTACAAGCCCTCTCGAGAGGGGCTGGACTCTCTTCCACTCTGGAGTTGCCCACGGTGAGAGGCGTCGAGCAGGTGTGGGTATACTTATTGGCCCCCGGCTGGGCGCCTGCACATTGGGGTTCACCCCGGTGAACGAGAGGGTAGCCTCCCTCCGCCTTCGGGTGGGGGGTCGGGTCCTGACTGTTGTTTGTGTCTATGCACCAAACGGCAGCTCAGAGTACCCACCCTTCTTGGGGTCCCTGGAGGAAGTGCTGGAGAGCGCTCCTTCTGGAGACTCCATCGTTCTACTGGGTGACTTCAATGCTCACGTGGGCAATGACAGTGAGACCTGGAAGGGCGTGATTGGGAGGAACGGCCCCCCCGATCTGAACCCGAGCGATGTTCTATTGTTGGACTTCTGTGCTCGACACGGATTTTCAATAATGAACACCATGTTCAAACATAAGGGTGTCCATGTGTGTACTTGGCACCAGGACACCCTAGGCCGCAGTTCGATGATCGACTTTGTAGTCGTGTCATCGGATTTGCGGCCGCATGTTTTGGTCACTCGGGTGAAGAGAGGGGCGGAGCTGTCAACTGATCACCACCTGGTGGTGGGTTGGCTCCGATGGTGGGGGAAGATGCCGGTCCGACCTGGCAGACCCAAACGCTCTGTGAGGGTCTGCTGGGAACGTCTGGCAGAATCTCCTGTCAGGAAGAGCTTCAACTCCCACCTCCGGCAGAGCTTTTCCCACGTCCCGGGGGAGGCGGGGGACATTGAGTCTGAGTGGACCATGTTCCGCGCCTCCATTGTTGAGGCGGCCGACCGGAGCGGTGGCCGTAAGGTCGTTGGTGCCTGTCGTGGCGGCAATCCCCGAACCCGCTGGTGGACACCGGCGGTAAGGGATGCCGTCAAGCTGAAGAAGGAGTCCTATCGGGCCGTTTTGGCCTGCGGGACTCCGGAGGCAGCTGACAGGTACCGGATGGCCAAGCGGAACGCGGCTTTGGCGGTTGCTGAGGCAAAAACCCGGGCGTGGGAGGAGTTCGGTGAGGCCATGGAGAATGACTTTCGGACGGCTTCGAGGAAATTCTGGTCCACCATCCGGCGTCTCAGGAGGGGGAAGCAGTGCAACGTCAACACTGTTTACAGTGGGGATGGCGTGCTGCTGACCTCGACTCGAGACGTCGTGAGTCGGTGGGGAGAATACTTCGAAGACCTCCTCAATTCCACCTACCCGCCTTCCATTGAGGAAGCAGGGCCTGGAGACTCTGAGGCGGATTCTCCAATCTCTGAGGTCGAAGTCACTGAGGTAGTTAAAAAACTCCTCGGTGGCAAGGCCCCGGGGGTGGATGAGATCCGCCCGCAGTTCTTAAAGGCTCTGGATGTTGTGGGGCTGTCATGGCTGACACGCCTCTACAACGTTGCGTGGACATCGGGGACAGTGCCTCTGGATTGGCAGACTGGAGTGGTGGTTCCCCTCTTTAAGAAGGGGGACCGGAGGGTGTGTTCCAATTACAGGGGAATCACACTCCTCAGCCTCCCTGGTAAGGTCTATTCAGGGGTGCTGGAGAGGAGGGTCCGTCGGGAGGTCGAACCTCGGATTCAGGAGGAGCAGTGTGGCTTTCGTCCTGGCTGTGGAACAGTGGACCAGCTCTACACCCTCGGCAGGATCCTCGAGGGTGCATGGGAGTTCGCCCAACCAGTCCACATGTGTTTTGTGGATTTGGAGAAGGCGTTCGACCGTGTCCCTCGGGAGGTTCTGTGGAGGGTGCTTCGGGAGTACGGGGTGCCGAGCCAACTGATAAGGGCGGTTCGATGCCAGAGTCTGGTCCGCATTTCCGGCAGTAAGTTGGATTCGTTCCCAGTGAGGGTTGGACTCCACCAAGGCTGCCCTTTGTCACCGATTCTGTTCATAATTTTTATGGACAGAATTTCTAGGCACAGCCAAGGTGTTGAGGGAGTCCGGTTTGGGGACCTCAGCATCGCGTCTCTGCTTTTTGCAGATGACGTGGTGCTGTTGGCTTCTTCAGGCCGTGATCTCCAGCTCTCTCTGGAACGGTTCGCAGCCGAGTGTGAAGCGGTCGGGATGAGGGTCAGCACCTCCAAATCCGAGTCCATGGTCCTCGATCGGAAAAGGGTGGAATGCCCTCTCCGGATCGGGGATGAGATCCTGCCCCAAGTGGAGGAGTTTAAGTATCTTGGAGTCTTGTTCACGAGTGAGGGGAGGATGGAGCGCAAGATCGACAGGCGGATCGGTGCAGCGTCGGCAGTAATGCGGACCCTGTACCGGTCCGTTGTGGTGAAGAGAGAGCTGAGCCAAAAGGCAAAGCTCTCAATTTACCGGTCGATTTACGCTCCTACCCTCACCTATGGTCACGAGCTATGGGTCATGACCGAAAGAACGAGATCCCGGATACAAGCGGCCGAAATGAGTTTTCTCCGCAGGTTGTCCGGGCTCTCCCTTAGAGATAGGGTGAGAAGCTCGGTCATCCGGGAGAGACTTGGAGTAGAGTCGCTACTCCTCCACGTTGAGAGGAGCCAGATGAGGTGGCTCGGACATCTTATCAGGATGCCTCCTGGACGCCTCCCTGGGGAGGTGTTCCGGGCATGTCCCACCGGTAGGAGACCCCGGGGACGACCCAGGATGAGCTGGAGAGACTATGTCTCTCAGCTGGCCTGGGAACGCCTTGGGATCCCCCGGGATGAGCTGGATGAAGTGGCTGGGGAGAGGCAAGTCTGGGAGTCCCTCCTAAAGCTGCTGCCCCCGCGACCCGACCCCGGATAAGCGGAAGAAGATGGATGGATGGATGGATGGATGGATGGATGGATGGATGGATGGATGGATGGATGGATGGATGGATGGATGGATGGATGGATGGATGGATGGACTTGCCAGTAAATTCACCTTTTATTGAAAGTAAAAATACAACAATCCTGTTGTTTCATATTTTTCTTAAAAGACATACATATATACGATACATAAATATACAATCACCACAAACCACAAACATTGAATTCAAAATAGTTTGTAAGGGATATGACATGGTGGTGATGATAGAGTTATTTTTAACCATGACGATTAAATAATATGCGATGTCTCCTCTTAAGGATTCAAGAAATTAGACCCGCATAGATCACTTATGGCATGAGTGACTTTCATACGTTATGCACTGGTGTCATGATAGCTTTAATGTATCTCGTATTTTGCAAACTCTTCATTTTGATGGGCATTGTCACCTGTAAAAATACAAGTGACACGCTGAAAAAATTAATCCAAAATAGATTTTATAAGTAAACTACAGAGGTTTTCATGAATTATTTGAAAATCAAAAAGACAAGCTGAACAGTAATGACCGACAGCAATTTGGGACTTCAAATTATCCTATTTTACATGAATGCACCACAAGTTCAACAACTTTACTGGCAGAACACGCCCACCAATCTGACCTCACCTTCTCAGTAGCCAATAGGAGTGCCTTGACGCTATTACGTACGATAAATACGTGCTTGGTTGTAATGGACTGGAAGGAAGCCCCATGATTGTATCAAGTGGTCAGGTCTCCACTTGTTTGGGAATTTAACCTTTTCCGTCGTGTGTTAATTGCCTGTTGGAGTGTGTGTGGGGGACTGGTGCGGATTGAATCGTTGGTAATCATGGGACTTCTTGTTTACGATATTTAGGCAACGTGCTAAGCTTTGTTCACGTTAAGGTTAGCTTGTACACAGTAACGTTCAGGTGGGTACGAGAACCACCTTGTTTATTAAATTGAACTGAATGCCACTGTTACATACATGTTAGCAAAGAGACTCGAGCACTATTAAAAATAGTTGTTGTTGTTGTTGTTGTTGTTTTACAAATGATCTAAATCTGTAGACTCGATGGTGACCTTCCAGACTTTCTGTCTACTCTCACTTCTTGAATGGATACTCGCCACTGCTAACGGATTAATAGCTTGATATGACATGTTCTGTTGGAAGTAACACCGAACGGGAGCTTCATTCGGCACATCTTGCGGAACTTGTAGTTTTGTGTTTTTGCACTTCTGAAATATGCCTTGCCGTTCTGTGAAGAACTTGATGTGTCTTGGAAATCACGTGGCGAGTCTAGCCTTACGCGTAAGCCCACTTCGCCAAATTCACACTTCAACATGCAACTCTTCAACCGAACCAAAATATGGATTCAAACCTAAAAAAGTAGCGGTGGTTACCAAGACGACCCGATATGAGTTCGAACAGCAACGTTATCGGTATGCAGGACTCTCCGAGGAGGATCTGAAGCATCTGGTGAGACTTTCTTCCGTGAGGCTAAAAGCCACTGAACGATTTCGATTTGGAATTTTTACATGACTTTAAATGTGTATTGCAGCTTGCTATGAAGGGTTCCAGCTACAGTGGCCTGCTGGAAAGACACAACATCCACACAAACAACGTGGAACATATTGTGAAAAGTCTACAGTAAGATGCTTGCTACACAGAGATACCCACAGCTATCCTACACTCGTCTCCCAAAATCACAGGTGTCAAACTCAAGGCCCGGGGTTCAGATCTGGCGCACCAGATCCTTTTAAGTGGCCTGTGAATTATGTTTATCGATTTAATGATGGATGGCTGTTTCTTGTGGAAATAACAAAATTGCATTTCACTTTGATTAACGTTGCCATATTGCAACTGTTACCCACCATTAAAGTCATTGCATTAATATTTGAGTTTTTTACCGGCCTCTGGTTTTGAAACATTTTTTGTGCACATGTAATATTATTTTGGTTCACAGTCATAACAGCCCTCTGAAGAAAACCGTTATGTGACACAAATGAGTTTGACACCCCTGATCTAGATGTTATTTTTGCTTTGTGCTGCTACAGTAAATTTGTGAGATGTATTTGAACATGTGTTTCTAGGAAAGAAGGAATTGAAGTTAAAGTAGTGAAAAGGGGGGGATATGATTCCGAAGTAGTGCAATGGGCAGATGCCATCATATCTGCTGGAGGTAAGAATGGTTTGGTTGTAGGTGTAGATGTTGGTAATCGACAGAAATATTGCTTAAACAAGGCTGAGCAATTTATCAAATTCAAATTGACATCACAATGTAGTAGAAAGCAATCTTCACTTGGCAAAGGCTGCAATTTTGGGAGAAAAAAATTGCTTAATTTGGTTTGGTTGTGAGCTTTTTTTTTTTAAACTATGTATAGGGGTGGAATAGTAGATATACAGTAGTCTCAGATTGGTGAAATTTATTTCATTTACTTTTATTTTAGTGTAAGACTAACCTAAAGAATTAAAAATGTAATGTGTAACAACTTTGGTTGTTTATTGTAATACAGATTCATATATTGGTTGTGTTTGTTAAATATACATGCACAAGAATACCTTGAAAAAAATAATTACATTGAGGGTGTGAGGTGTTAGAGATTTGCTCACTCCAACTTATTTTGCAAGAACCACACGGGAGACAAGTAAGTCCTTTTGGACACCTGCAGGTGGAGAGTCCATTCGTCGCTGTGCGTGCAGCGATGATCGAATGGAGGTCTTGCAGGAGCATTTTTATTGAGAGAAACAGAGTGGGGGTTGAGAGTGGGCGTGAGAGCAGACAGGATGGGGCCGAAGGCCCCGGCCTGCTGATCAAAGCACAGCAGGGGGTCTTTCACGATGTTGTGTAAACAAAACAACTTTGATTGCTTCCTCTGCAGCTAGTCAATCAGTTCAAAAGATCTTTGTTCTACTACTTTTGTTAAGACAGGACAGGCGAGGGTAATTATTACAGGTTACATTCCAACATAATCCTACGATAAAGATAACCTGGAAAACCCTAACATGAGGGTGAAATATCGCAATTAGACTATTTTTCAAAATTGTTCAACCCTAATTTAAACTTTCCCTTATGTTATTGTGGTCGAGTAAACAGTCAAATATACTAAGGTTTCAATCGACTATTAACTATAATACATGTTATGTAACTGCAGTTTGTTTTATTAGGTGATGGGACAATGCTGCTTGTTGCCAGTAAGGTGTTGAGCAAGGACAAACCAGTTGTTGGAGTAAACACAGACCCTGAGAGGTACAATACAGCTCATCACAACACAGCAGTGTTTTACTTTCACTTTTCAACACCTACTGACAAAGTCAGAGACAATTAATGTCTCAATAAAATAATGTCTCATCTTGATCATCTCTGATGTTGCTTTACCCCTGGCTCCATAAAAAAAATATAAATTCTCTGTATTTTGTTCTTTAATAAAGGTCAGAGGGTCATCTGTGCTTGCCTGTAAAGTACACTCGCAAATTCCCAGAGGCACTGGGGAAACTCTGCCGTGGTGAGTTCAGGTGCGTATTTACTCGCGTATATTCAGAGGCTTTGTGCATAATTTATTGTAAGATGCAATGTTTTCACAACTAGTATTACAGTTGATCCTTTGAATTATCTTCTACGGTGTGTGTAGAAAGGCTCTAGTCATTTCAAATTGTTGTTCAGTTTGAATTTTAACACTACATTTCTTGTCACAGCCGCGTTGTAGTCATAAGTTTGCCTGTGGAGGGCCAATATGACTATGAACCCAAATAATCCATAAACACTTCTTATACAATATAGACTACACAACAAATTGATGAATAACTAGTTTTGAAAGCCGAGAATTGTAAAAACTGTTCAATTATTTGAAAAAAGATAAACGGCAACAAAATTACTAGCAATAGCTCTATTTTTTAAAAGGTTTAGGGGTGGTGGTCGAACACCGGGGTGAAACGAGTTCTCCAGTAGTTCAGAGTGCCTCAGTTAAAGAAAAATGCTAAAGGTTTTTTTTTTCCTGCCTTGAGTATTTTGTCTGCAGTTTCAAGAAAAAGACAAGCCAACCACAGCAACTATTGTTCATCCTATCCATGACAATAACAGAGCCACCAACACAAGGAGAAGGCCAACTTCAAAATGAACTTTACCTTACCAAATAATATACCAACTCTCTGTTTACTACGTTGATCGGTTCATACGGAGCGATGTAAACCGAATTTTGGTGTAAGTCGGAATGAAACAGTATAGTAATAAAAAAAGAAAACAGTTCCTTACCTCTATTCCCGTGGTTGGCTTGCACACTGGAAGGGGCGTTACAAGAGAGAGAGACGACGCAACAGTCCAAGTATACTGTACTAATGATGGGCAAATGAAGCTACAAGTTGATTCATGAACCTGTTGTTGTGTTTACTTAGACCTCTAGATGGCACTCTTTGTTCACCGAAGAGCTGAAAGCCCATCGACTTGCCATTTCTTAAAATCCTCACTTTAAACCAACATTGCCATAGAGAGGAGCCAAAGAATACAACAACTGGTTCATGAAGCTTAATTTTCCCATCACTACCGTATACCATTCCTCGGTCCACAGCCTCTCTCGCGGTGTATTCTTCCGCTGCGCGCACAAACTAGTTCCTGCGAGTGTTGCGAATCTTGGGATGCCTTTACGACGCAAAACCGCTTAGGTCGAAAAAAGACTTTAAATATATGAGATGAAATACGAAAAATAATATAAAAAGTAATATATGAGACTTGTGTCGTAAACACAAAACAGAGTAAATCGAGGACGTCGTAAACCGAGGACCCCTGTATACATTAATCCCTTGGTACACTTTTATTTTGAAGATGTTTGCGGCAGCCTATTGTAGAGTAATGGCTGACTTTTCGTCAAAATTCTCTTTTTTTCCCTTTTCTTTTTCTTTTTTATTCTATTATGTTTTATTCATCCATCCATTATATGTACCGCTTGTCCCCACGCGGGGGCGCGGGCATGCTGGAGTCTACCCCTGAACCAGTTGCCAGCCGATCGCAGGGCACACAGAGACGAACAACCATCCGCACTTGCACTCACACCTAGGTTCAATTTGGAGTGCTCAATCATGTTTTTGGGATGTGGGAGGAAACCAGAGGACCTGGAGAAAACTCGCGCAGGCACGGGGATAACATGCAAACTCCACACAGGGAGGGCCGGAGGTGGAATCAAACCCCCACCCTTTAAACTGTGAGCCCGACGTGCGAACCAGTGCGCCACTGTGCCGCCTATTAGTATTAGTAGTAGTCGTAGGGAGGGGGGGGGGGGGGGGAGCGTTCCTCCCAATCACGCCCTTCCAGGTCTCACTGTCATTGCCCACGTGAGCATTGAAGTCACCCAGTAGAACAATGGAGTCCCCAGAAGGATCGCTCTCCAGCACTTCTCCAGGGACCCCAAGAAGACTCTGAGCTGCTGTTTGGTGCATAGACACAAACAACAGTCAGGACCCATCCACCCCACCCAAAGGCGGAGGGAGGCTACCCTCTCGTTCACCGGGGTGAACCCCAATGTGCAGGCGCCCAGCTGGGGAGTAATAAGTATACCCACACCTGCTCGACGCCTCTCATCGTGGGCAACTCTAGAGTGGAAGAGAGTCCAGCCCCTCTCGAGAGGGCTAGTACCTGAACCCAAACTGTGTGTGGAGGCAAGTCCGACTATATCTAGTCGGAACTTTTCTGCCTCGCACACCAGTTCGGGCTCCTTTCCAGCCAGAGAGGTTGTTAGGGTTTATAGATTATTTTGAGCGTATGATTATGTTGGAATGTAGACTAGAATTATTAACTTTGTTTAAACCTTTTACCTTTCCTTGACTCTGAAAAGTCTAACCATTCAGTTGTTGAAACTTTCCAAATGGTGTGGAAACATTCTTGCTTAGTCATCTAAAATGCTCCACTAGTTTCTGTTTCCACGACCTTGTAAAACAATGAGCTGGGACACTCCGCACTGATTAATCAGTTGCTGAGGTGACCACCAAACCTGTCCAATGTCACCCCCACCCTGCTTTCTCTCAATAAATACTCTCTTGCAAGAATCCAAAGTCAGACCTCATTCGATCATCGCTGTACGCACAGCGACGAATGACTCTCCACTTGCAAGTGCTTAAAAAGGGCAAACTGTCTCCCGTGTGGTTCTTGCTAAAATAAGTTATTGTGAGCACCACTCTAACAGAGGTGATGCACCCGACCCCTTTGGCCCCTCCCACAGGTGGTGAGCCCATGGAAAGAGCCCTAAAATGCTTCATTAAAAATTGAATAGATATTTATACAAGGGAGGAAATGTGTGCTCACCTTCTCTGTACCACTTTCAGGTGGCAGTGGCGACAAAGGATTCGACTTCACCTTGAGGGCACTGGAATAAATCCCACTCCACTAGACCTGCATGAACAGCAGCTGAGCCTGGAGCAACACAGCCAGGCCCATCGCATCACCACCATGGACCACCAGCAGAGTAGGTCTTTGTCTGCATTCTGTTCCCCAAACTAACTAACTGGTCTTGGAATAAATGTGTTCCCTTGTCAATTTGGGTTGGCTCACAGAGACCGGAGTACTGAATGAAAGCGTCTCCAAGCCGAGTCTTCTTCCCGTCCGGAGCCTGAATGAAATCTTCATCGGAGAATCTCTGTCGTCCAGGTACTGCTGTAATTGAAATGCGACCCACTTGCGCTTCTGCTGCATTGATAATCTTGGCTACCTGCATGATCTTTGAATTACTTGCTGGTTCTTCAGGGCGTCATACTATGAGATCTCAGTCGATGATGGTCCATGGGAAAAGCAGAAGAGTTCAGGGCTCAGCATTTGCACAGGAACAGGATCCAAAGCTTGGTAAATCACACACTCGTGTGTGTGTGTATGTTTTTTTTGCGTTAAAAAAACAAACCAGAAGTTGTTTTCCATGGCCTTGCCAAACTTGTCCTGTGCCCGAGAATTTGTGGCAGCAAGTCTGATGACACAACCACAATATCCATCGTCAAACTGCATGCGCATATGGACACCATTTGTTTCAACATGGTGTTCGTTATGTGACAACCAAAATAACACTGCATGTAGGCACAGGTCACAGGTCTTAAGTTTGAATGTGCTGTGAAATCTAATACCTGTCCAGGCATTCTGTAAAATATAATTTGACAAGGTTCACAATCAACAGTTCAGCTTGCAGAATTGTAGTTTTTATTCCTTTTTGAAGATTTATTTTTCTCCCATTGCTGTCTACAGGTCATATAACATCAACAAACTTGCTGAACAAGCGGTGAATGAGATCCTAACAATAGGTACCTTATCACTTTAAGGGAAGTGAACTCAAACATTTTCTGTACAATATTGATATATATCTGATCTAGGACCACATAAGTAAGCGACCTAGGTCAGAGTTGAGAAAACTGCAAATGAGTTGTTCAGACCGTCTTAAAAAAAATCTGATGTGCGTTGCATACGGGCAAAATAATCTGATCTGATTTTGATTTGCTGCAGTGTGATCTTTGCCTGTTATTGTCAAGAGTATATTTGAGTTGCCTTCCCCTTTCAGTAAACCACCAGCATCTTAGCTGATTAGTAACATCTCTTTTTTTTAGGAAAATGTCAAACGGGCCTTGCTATTCCACTAAACCCTGAATTTATTGATAGAGGTAAGTTCATAAAACACCATCATTTCCTTTTTTTTTTTTTTAACAGTTATATTTGTGTTCAGTTACTGACAGGTACAATGAGTCATTGGTGTTCAGTCCAGAGGACAGACGCTTGTTTTTCAGCATCCGAGAGCCAATCGTAAACAGAGTGTTTTCAAGCAGCCGGCAGAGAGGCTTCGCCAGCAAGTCTGTCCCTGACACTCGTCTGCTTCCTTAGTCCAAGTGCTCCCTCTCTGAACTTTGCTCTTCCCTTAGGGTGTGCGTTCGCTCTCGGTGCTGGGACGCCTGCATGGTGGTGGACGGTGGTAGCTCATTTGAGTTCAATGACGGCGCCATTGCAACAATCAGCATGAGTGAGGACGATCAACTCCGCACAGTTGTTCTGGATAACTGAAGGAAGTCTAAAGCAGATAAGACTGGCTTCTCCTAAGATGTGTAAAGCATTACAGAACCATGTGGCTGGTAGATGGTGAAGGGATTTTTTTTGTTTTTACAGGCATTAAAAAAAAAGGGGGGTGGGGGGGTAATTTCCACCTCTTGTCCTATTAATTTTTGTCTTTATCCAATTTATAATTAGGTGATGCAATACTTGACTGAATCAACACCAAAATAATAAAAGCGAACGTGACATTCAGCCACTTGCAGGTCACATCTACGCATGTGTGAGAATCAAGTGTATAAAAGGAGGCTACCAAACAAATGGCTTTGAATGATAGTACAAAGCATGCAGGTGTTGAAGAAAAAAACAAAAGCCTTAAATAACAACTGCACTCTGTCCCGTGCTTGAGCATTGGTGTAAAAAGAATCTTTTCAAAAAAATTGGTAACCTCTGTTCAATCAATTAATCAAGCAAACAGATAAAAAAGATGGACCAAAATGGCAATTCTTTTGACCATATTTTCTTTATCAATATCTTGAAACTGATTAGGAAGAGACAGGCAATATGGCAAGCAAGGTAACAGGGAGTGAAACCCAATGCGATCAATCTCACAGAAATAATTTACTGTCAGTATTTGAACCATATTTTTCATGTTTTATTTAAAATATCAGCTTTTTCCATTGACTCCATTCAAAGTTGGTTGCTGAAGAGCCAGAGATCTGCAAGTGGCCTATTGTGTTTGTGCCTGTGATGTTCCTATTTTCTCTATTCAAGTTTTTATTGGGAGAGGCAAAACAGATTTGTTTGAAAAGATATTTTTGTAGTTGTATTAGTATCAAATAAGATTTAAAAGCAAACATTGCACGAAAGGGAGAATTTAAAACCAAGAGGGGCCTTTTGCTCCTTGTCTTAGGTCAACTGCTAAGTAGAAAGCGCAACAAAATGTGAATTGATTCCAAGATTGAGTGTTGATATATTGAAGATGCATATTAAATATGAGAGGGCTTGTATGGAAGTATTAAGTCATTATATTGTGATATGCAATGTGCCATGTTCTTCAGTGTCAAAACCTTTTCTGTAACACGGGCCCTGTTTCATTCAACGAACAGCATTCTGCTATATTATATCTGATACAATAAAGGTAAGATTGGTGCTTAATCTTAAACTGCTGGACAATCTTTCTGCTTAGTGCATATACAGAAAAACAAGCACTCGCCAGCGGCAGACTTGTTTATAATGAAGAGCAATTTAAAATTTTTGACACTATTTTTTTAATCAACATATAGAAGACATGTTTGCTTCAAGTCAACTTTAATACTCCAAACAGGAAATGTACATAGAAAAGTACAATAAGGTCTAACCTGATGGCCTTGTGGAAAGTACCTAATGTAGAGACGTGGCTCAACTATGAACATCTGAAACACTTTCTGAAAGTTAGGTGTAGTTCACCACTTAGACTGAAAATCCACTTAGAAAAATATAATCTTAACACCAATGACGCTGAGTATAAAAGGTCAGAGACAAACTGCTATAAATATTGAAAGACATGCTGCAAAGATTGCATTTGGCCTCATATTTTCCTGATTATTAACCTTTTGAACAGTTTGGTGCCATTAAAAGTTTTCTAGCAACAGAAACATGCATAATTTTTTTGAACAATCTACAAATGTTTAATTTGTGTTTAGAACATATTGACTTGGACCATGGATACCAAAAAACTATCATTTCCTCCATGTGTGTTTTGGGGTCAAATAGAAAAACCCCTATAACTTAAACCTGAGTCGATTTTTCCTGTTCCACATGCTGTAGCCTCCAACGGTACCCAGGACGGTGGCAGGCGTGGGTCGGGCGACAGCAGAGAAAGGCAGTGAGTTAATATAAATGGCAGGGTTTTCCTTCCTCAATGAGGACAAGTGGCTGTCATTTACGAGGCCAAAAACCTCCAGATAGTGCAGTTTGGGGAACGTCTTCCTGAGGTCACTGCAAACACAACTCAAGTTATTTGGACTGCCTGCTTAAAACCAGAGCTTTGTGTACGGCGGCTGGAACACACGTGAGGGAGGCAATGTGAATGTGGTAGCAGCGGCTCAAGGACAGATGGTGCAGATGTTTGAGCTCAGACAGCACAGGGAAACAGTCAGCCATCAGCTGAGTGCTGTCACTGGAAAGAAACATGAGGCAACACATGAAGAACAAATCCTGTACCTCTACAATTTAAGGGGCTATGCTACACCGCCACCAAATATACTTTCCCAAGGACAAGATGAAAGTTGCGACAACAAAAGCTGAAATGTTAACTTCCTGTCATATACTTTTATTGCCAAGTATTTTTGGAGGGGACTGCATTTCAAGTCTCATATGAAAGGTCCCAAATGAAAATAGAAAATTATTATTTTGCAATTATTGTTAAGAACAGACCACACTTGACTGTTTGTTGTTCTTGATAAGTGAACATAGAGGAATACTGCAAATATTTGGTGTGAAGACATGAACACAAACATACCTCAAATCTAGTGTATGAATATCAGGACATCTTGTAACCAAGGCCTTCACATCTAGAAAGAGAGAAAACAGTAATTTCAGTAAAAGCTAAGCATCACCTACCTGCTGTAATACTGTATTAGTAGAGTTCAAGTGCAAATTTCTCATTGTGAGCATTAAATGCTTGTACAGCACCACACTGCTCCCACCAGGCCAAAGCGTGCACAAGAAGAGACAGTATTTTTTTTGCGGAGGAAAACCTTTAAAACAGACAGGGCAAGTTGTTCTCTAAGACCAGAGTGGCCTAATCCTGGCCTTAGAGGTCCCAACTCTTGTGAAAATAAAAATAAGAAATGAAATTCAATAAGGATGTAAAGATGATTATTCTCAGTTTGAACGCATACAAAGATAAAATTCTGTAAAGGTTCAGGTAAATGCCGCAGAATAAAAAGCAAGAGGCTTGAATTTTATTTACAAGGTCATTTTGTACTTGATAAAAAGAACAGAATGTTCAAGATAAAGTGTTGGTAGTTCTGAGTCTTGGTAAATCTAAGTTTTAAATTCAATTAATTGTTTATATATATGTTTTAATATTATATCTCCCTTGTAAAAGTGACAAAATGCATAAAATACCAAATTACATAACAGTTTAAAGTTTAAAGATCTCCCCCACTTACCATCTAGTGTGAGGCCATCTCTGTATCCGCTGAGGTTCAGGTGTGTAACGTTGGAGCTGACATGATTTACCACGCTCTTCACATGATTGCTATTGAAGTGGCACCACGATATGTTCAACTGTTCTATTCTGTCAAAAGGAGTCGACAAATGGAAATGAAGACGGTCCATTGTAAGGAGTGTGAGTGAAAAAAAAAAGTCACAAGAGTGGACCTGGTGCAGGATTGTAGCATGTGGCCGAGGGGCTCAGCAGACAAGTCGGAGCAGCCGCTGAGGTTGAGCTGCCGTAGACGCCAATTCTGGGCCAGACTACTGCAAGAGGAATGCAAGTGTTAATGTGAATATATTACCAGCATATGAATGACTATTGACCTACATAGACATTTCAAGTGTCACATATGCTTTTTAGGGAACGTTCAATTATCAGTCGGACCGATCATTGCTGTCGAGTTTTGATGAGCATTGGCATCTGATCCCCCCCCTTATTTAATTTGAAAGACAATAAGGGATCAATTTAAAAGTGGGTTAATGTCAGGGAATTATTAATTTTTTTTGCTCTAGAAAACTTATTGAGGATTTTATTTAACTTCAGACATTGACTTGAACACATGAAACAACGCACATTGGCAGATATCAACTATATCGGCTTTTTATCCACATTTAGAAGAGGGCTGGATTCATCTGGCTAGCCAGGGGACATCACAAGACTATTTAAGATTGCAATATAATGCAATACTTTACAATTCAATGCAATAATTATTGCAAGATCTCACAATAATAAGGCCTTTTGTTGATTCCAAAAGTTTGGGATGTGTACACATTGTGGGTTGTTTTTGGTATTCACCTGATATAAGCAGCATGATATAGGTCACTTGAAATAACCACCTTGAGCAAATTTTACTTCCATCCATTTTATGGTTACAGTATCCCTTAAACTTTAAGCTATTGTTACCTGCAACCACAGAAGAGTGCAGTGAGGCGAGAACTAACCTGATAATGTTGTCAGAGAGCTGCAGGCCTTCCAGACTAAGACACTCTATCAGATTACAGCTACAGATGATGCTCTCAAGGATGGGCGTGGTGATGATTGAGCTGGAAAGGTCCATTTCAGCAACCTGCAGTGTGCTAACGTGGCAAAAATGTGACAACGCTTTTACAAATATAAACAACTATAGGACAATAACAGCAGACAGGTATGTGTATATATATAAAATATAAAAATATGAAATATAAAATGGATAATTGAACATTTTCATTGTGTCCATCCATCCATCCATCTTCTTCCGCTTATCCGGGGTCGGGTCGCGGGGGCAACAGCTTCAGGAGGGACTCCCAGACTTCCCTCTCCCCAGCCACTTCATCCAGCTCATCCCGGGGGATCCCAAGGCGTTCCCAGGCCAGCTGAGAGACATAGTCTCTCCAGCGCGTCCTGGGTCGTCCCCGGGGTCTCCTACCGGTGGGACATGCCCGGAACACCTCCCCAGGGAGGCGTCCAGGAGGCATCCTGATAAGATGCCCGAGCCACCTCATCTGGCTCCTCTCAACGTGGAGGAGTAGCGACTCTACTCCGAGTCTCTCCCGGATGACCGAGCTTCTCACCCTATCTCTAAGGGAGAGCCCGGACATCCTGCGGAGAAAACTCATTTCGGCCGCTTGTATCCGAGATCTCGTTCTTTCGGTCACGACCCATAGCTCGTGACCATAGGTGAGGGTAGGAGCGTAAATCGACCGGTAAATTGAGAGCTTTGCCTTTTGGCTCAGCTCTCTCCTCACCACAACGGACCGGTACAGGGTCCGCATTACTGCCGACGCTGCACCGATCCGCCTGTCGATCTCACGCTCCATCCTCCCCTCACTCGTGAACAAGACTCCAAGATACTTGAACTCCTCCACTTGGGGCAGGATCTCATCCCCGATCCGGAGAGGGCATTCCACCCTTTTCCGATCGAGGACCATGGACTCGGATTTGGAGGTGCTGACCCTCATCCCGACCGCTTCACACTCGGCTGCGAACCGTTCCAGCGAGAGCTGGAGATCACGGCCTGAAGAAGCCAACAGCACCACGTCATCTGCAAAAAGCAGAGACGCGATGCTGAGGTCCCCAAACCGGACCCCCTCAACGCCTCGGCTGCGCCTAGAAATTCTGTCCATAAAAATTATGAACAGAATCGGTGACAAAGGGCAGCCTTGGCGGAGTCCAACCCTCACTGGGAACGAATCCGACTTACTGCCGGAAATGCGGACCAGACTCTGGCATCGGTGATACAGGGACCGAACCGCCCTTATCAGTTGGCTCGGCACCCCGTACTCCCGAAGCACCCTCCACAGAACCTCCCGAGGGACACGGTCGAACGCCTTCTCCAAGTCCACAAAACACATGTGGACTGGTTGGGCAAACTCCCATGCACCCTCGAGGATCCTGCCGAGGGTGTAGAGCTGGTCCACTGTTCCACGGCCAGGACGAAAGCCACACTGCTCCTCCTGAATCCGAGGTTCGACCTCCCGACGGACCCTCCTCTCCAGCACCCCTGAATAGACCTTACCAGGGAGGCTGAGGAGTGTGATTCCCCTGTAATTGGAACACACCCTCCGGTCCCCCTTCTTAAAGAGGGGAACCACCACCCCAGTCTGCCAATCCAGAGGCACTGTCCCCGATGTCCACGCAACGTTGTAGAGGCGTGTCAGCCATGACAGCCCCACAACATCCAGAGCCTTTAAGAACTCTGGGCGGATCTCATCCACCCCCGGGGCCTTGCCACCGAGGAGTTTTTTAACTACCTCAGTGACTTCGACCCCAGAGATTGGAGAATCCGCCTCAGAGTCTCTAGGCCCTGCTTCCTCAATGGAAGGCGTGTAGGTGGAATTGAGGAGGTCTTCGAAGTATTCTCCCCACCGACTCACGACGTCCCGAGTCGAGGTCAGCAGCACGCCATCCCCACTGTAAACAGTGTTGACGTTGCACTGCTTCCCCCTCCTGAGACGCCGGATGGTGGACCAGAATTTCCTCGAAGCCGTCCGAAAGTCATTCTCCATGGCCTCACCGAACTCCTCCCACGCCCGGGTTTTTGCCTCAGCAACCGCCGAAGCCGCGTTCCGCTTGGCCATCCGGTACCTGTCAGCTGCCTCCGGAGTCCCGCAGGCCAAAACGGCCCGATAGGACTCCTTCTTCAGCTTGACGGCATCCCTTACCGCCGGTGTCCACCAGCGGGTTCGGGGGTTGCCGCCACGACAGGCACCAACGACCTTACGGCCACAGCTCCGGTCGGCCGCCTCAACAATGGAGGCGCGGAACATGGTCCACTCAGACTCAATGTCCCCCGCCTCCCCCGGGACGTGGGAAAAGCTCTGCCGGAGGTGGGAGTTGAAGCTCTTCCTGACAGGAGATTCTGCCAGACGTTCCCAGCAGACCCTCACAGAGCGTTTGGGTCTGCCAGGTCGGACCGGCATCTTCCCCCACCATCGGAGCCAACCCACCACCAGGTGGTGATCAGTTGACAGCTCCGCCCCTCTCTTCACCCGAGTGTCCAAAACATGCGGCCGCAAATCCGATGACACGACTACAAAGTCGATCATCGAACTGCGGCCTAGGGTGTCCTGGTGCCAAGTGCACACATGGACACCCTTATGTTTGAACATGGTGTTCATTATTGAAAATCCGTGTCGAGCACAGAAGTCCAACAATAGAACACCGCTCGGGGTCAGATCAGGGGGGCCGTTCCTCCCAATCACGCCCTTCCAGGTATCACTGTCATTGCCCACGTGAGCATTGAAGTCACCCAGTAGAACGATAGAGTCCCCAGAAGGAGCGCTCTCCAGCACTTCCTCCAGGGACCCCAAGAAGGGTGGGTACTCTGAGCTGCTGTTTGGTGCATAGACACAAACAACAGTCAGGACCCGTCCCCCCACCCGAAGGCGGAGGGAGGCTACCCTCTCGTTCACCGGGGTGAACCCCAATGTGCAGGCGCCCAGCCGGGGGGCAATAAGTATACCCACACCTGCTCGACGCCTCTCACCGTGGGCAACTCCAGAGTGGAAGAGAGTCCAGCCCCTCTCGAGAGGGCTTGTACCGGAGCCCAAACTGTGTGTGGAGGCTAGTCCGACTATATCTAGTCGGAATCTTTCTGCCTCGCACACCAGCTCGGGCTCCTTTCCAGCCAGAGAGGTGACATTCCATGTCCCAAGAGCCAGCTTCTGCAGCCGGGGATCAGACCGCCAAGGTCCCCGCCTTTGGCTGCCGCCCAGCTCACATTGCACCCGACCCCTTCGGCCCCTCCCACAGGTGGTGAGCCCATGGGAAGGGGGACCCACGTTTCCATTTCGGGCTATGCCCGGCCGGGCCCCATGGGCGAAGGCCCGGCCACCAGACGCTCGCCTTCGAGCCCCGACATTTTCATTGTGTGGTGGATAGAATTGTCATCTCTTCAGTATTTCCTCTCCTGTGCGTGTGTGCGTGTCTGTATATGTATGTCACTTCTGTGAGATACTGTACTTGTGTATATAGTATGTATACCGTAATTTTCGGACTATAAGTCGCGTTTTTTCCCCCATAGTTTGGGTGGGGGCGACTTATACTCAGGAGCGACTTATATGTGAATTTTTTCGCAAATTTTCAAAATTCAAAAATCCGCGATGTAGTGAAACCGCGATAAACGAACCGCGATGTAGCAAGGGATTACCGTAATTGCCGGACTATAAACCGCACTGGATTATAAACCGCACCAGCTAAAATTCAGGGATATTTCAGTTTTTTTCTTACATAAGCCGCACCAGTCTATAAGCCGCACGTGCACACGAGTTTTTTTTTACAAAGAAAGACAGTACATAGAAAGCCTTTTTAACGTTTTAATAACATACTTGAACATGTCTTTCTAAACATTGCCTGTGACGCAGCAGTAGTACCGCAGCAACGCGGAAGTGTGCACGCGAGTTATTAGCAAAGAAAGACTGGACACAGCTTTAATAACATACCTTAACATTTCTTTCCAAACACTGCCTGTGACGCGGCAGTAATACCGCAGCAACACGGAAATAACACAGCAAAGTCACTGAGATGCGGCGGTAACACAGCAGCAATACGGTAGCACAGCACTAACAGGGCTGGTTAAAAAAAACATACCAGTAAAAAAAAGAGCCGTCTTCATCTTCCTCCTGTGCACTGAAACCATCGAAGTCTTCCTCCTTAGTGTCCGATTGGAATAGCGTTAGATATCCTTCGCCTCACACTTTCTCAGTCTCTCTTTCGTCGTCGGTTTTATGCATTTCTTCGAGTGTGAAAAGGGTCTGTTCATGTTAATCTTATTCATGCACGAAGCGCTAAATTACATTAAACTAGCGAGCGACACGTACAGCTTAAAAGCGGCATCATATGCAATTCTTTTGTCCCCCATAATGACTGTGTATAAAAGCTTCCTGTCTTTGTGTGAATGCGGGTGTGTGCGTGATGCGCGAAATGTAAACACAAACTAGCACGTCTTCTTCGGCGCATTATCTTTTCTTCGTCTGTCTCACTCTTGCTTCCTGCTAGAGCGCCCCCTGGAGACCGGAGGCCGTAAAAATCCATAAGTACGCTCCAGACTAGACACAAGATAATGTCATCAACATCGACTGCCTTTGGCTTAAAAGCGGCATCATATGCATTTCTTTTGTCCGGCCATGATGACGGTTTGTGTATAAAGGCTTCCTTTCAGTAATGTCCGTGTTGATCGCGTTCTGCGTGATGCGCGAAATGTAGACACAAACTAGCACGTCTTCTTCGGCGCATTATCTCTTCTTCGCCTGTCTCGCTCTTGCTTCCTGCTAGAGCGCCCCCTGGAGGCCGGAGGCCGTAAAAATCCATAAGTACGCCGCGCCGCCGTTTAAGGTTCAAAGTAACCTTCTGAATAAAATGCATTAAAAGTTCACATTCATTGCAACTTGTTTTTGGTGAGCAAAATGTCAGAAGAATTGAATTTAAATGCTGATTGATTGTGTTTTAATACAATGCAGATGGTCCAAACAGCGCCACTGCTTTGTGTAATCTCTGAGTGACATGGCAGAGTAAGAGAAAGGGTTTAGAGCACAGGTGTCAAACTCAAGGCCCGGAGGCCAGATACGGCCCGCCACATCATTCTATGTGGCCCACGAAGACAAATTGTGCATCAAATTCGTGTGTCATTACTAGAATTGCAAATTGTCTTCACTTTTAATAATATCTTTTTTTTTAAATATTTGACCAGTTTTTACTCGTCTGATTTGAAAACGAGTTATTTGTCAGTTTGTTTTGTAGCTTTTACTGTATATAATAGTGTTAAGAGTAAAAGTGATCAAGTCATCACAAAAATCACGAAAAAAAATCTTATATAAGCCGCACCTGACAGGGTCCAAAATTTTGGAAAAAAGTCGCGGCTTATAGTCCGGAAATTACGGTACTGTCATTTGACCTGCAAGTGACGTCAGCAGCGCGGCGGTTGTTTACATAAAGACAAAGGATTCTATCACGGGATGACAAAGGGTCCCACGTTTGAAGGATTTAATGATTTGGAGTGACACAAGGTTTGAAAAACGCATTTATGTTATAGTTATTTGATATATTTTATTTGATGTAGCAACTTGTCTATGTTTTTATCGTTACAGTTCAGTAGTTGTTGGCTCGTTGAACTCTTGTTTTGTTAAATAAAGAGCTGTTTACCAAACCCACGTCTTTCCTGGTACTTTGTTAACGCTACAATATAGTTTTATACTAGATCTGTGCGGCGCGCCGCGTCGTTGACATAAAGGACGAGGAATTTGATCGATGGATTTAATGATTAGGAGTGACACAGATGGTTTGATGATATAGTTGTTATATGATAGTTATTTGAAATATACTTTATATATCGTTATACGGGTCTGTGGAATAATTAGAAATGCAACTTAAGAGTCCGACGTCAGCGGCGCATACGCGGCATTGTTTACATAAAGGACGATCGATGGATTTACTAATTTGGAGTGAAACAGATGGTTTGATGAACGTGTTATTTATGTAATACTTATTTGAATAACTCTGAATGTTACTCAGGCTCGTTCTCAGCTCCTTGTTTGTGTATATGTCACATTAGCATACCGTATCGTTTAGCCTGTTGTTGCTGGTTCATGTCTGTTCTTGGTGTTGGATTTTGACAAATAAATTCGCCCCAAAAGTGCGACTTATACTCCGGTGCGACTTATATGTTTTTTTTCACTGTATTGTGCATTTTATGGCTGGTGCGACTTACACTCACACACACACACACACACACACACACACACACACACACACACACACACACACACACACACACACACACACACACACACACACACACACACCGTAATTTTCGGACTATAAGCCGTGACTTTTTTCCATAATTTTGG
Organism: Syngnathus scovelli; assembly: GCF_024217435.2. NCBI lineage: Eukaryota > Metazoa > Chordata > Actinopteri > Syngnathiformes > Syngnathidae > Syngnathus > Syngnathus scovelli. The sequence continues at coordinate 5,213,530 of NC_090859.1, forward strand.
ACCCTGCGGTTTATAGTCAGGTGCGGGTTATATAAGATTTTTTTTCGTGATTTTTGTGATGACTTGATCACTTTTACTCTTAACACTATTAAATACAGTAAAAGCTACAAAACAAACTGACAAATAACTCGTTTTCAAATCAGACGAGTAAAAACTGGTCAAATATTAAAAAAAAACATTAAAAGTGAAGACAATTTGCAATTCTACTAATGACACACGAATTTGATGCACAATTTGTCTTCGCAGGCCACATAGAATGATGTGGCGGGCCGTATCTGGCCCCCGGGCCTTGAGTTTGACACCTGTGCTCTAAACCCTTTCTCTTACTCTGCCATATCACTCAGAGATTACACAAAGCAGTGGACCATCTGCATTGTATTAAAACCCAATCAATCAGCATTTAAATTTAATTCTTCTGACATTTTGCTCACCAAAAACAAGTTGTAATGAATGTGAACTTTTAATGCATTTTATTCAGAAGGTTACTTTGAACCTTAAACGGCGGCGCGGCGTACTTATGGATTTTTACGGCCTCCGGCCTCCAGGGGCCGCTCTAGGAGGAAGCAAGAGCGAGACAGGCGAAGACGAGATAATGCGCTGAAGAAGACGTGCTAGTTTGTGTCTACATTTCGCGCATCACGCAGAACACGATCAAGACGGACATTACTGAAAGGAAGCCTTTATACACAAACCGTCATCATGGGGGACAAAAGAAATGCATATGATGCCGCTTTTAAGCCAAAGGCAGTCGATGTTGATGACATTATCTTGTGTCTAGTCTGGAGCGTACTTATGGATTTTTACGGCCTCCGGTCTCCAGGGGGCACTCTAGCAGAAAGCAAGAGCGAGACAGACGAAGAAGAGATAATGCGCCGAAGAAGACGTGATTGTCTCGCGCATCACGCACACACCCGCATTCACACAAAGACAGGAAGCTTTTATACACAGACAGTCATTATGGGGGACAAAAGAAATGCATACGATGCCGCTTTTAAGCTGTACGTGTCGCTCGCTAGTTTAATGTAATTTAGCGCTTCGTGCATGAATAAGATTAGCATGAACAGACCCTCTTCACACTCGAAGAAATGCATAAAACCGACGACGAAAGAGAGACTGAGAAAGTGTGAGGCGAAGGATATCTAACGCTATTTTAATCGGACACTAACGAGGAAGACTTCGATGGTTTCAGTGCACAGGTGGAAGATGAAGACGGCTCTATTTTTACTTTTACTGGTATGTTTTTTTTTAAACCAGCCCTGTTAGTGCTGTGCTACCGTGTTGCTGCTGTGTTACCGCCGCGTCTCAGTGACTTTGCTGTGTTACTTCCGTGTTGCTGCGGTATTACTGCCGCGTCACAGGCAGTGTTTGGAAAGAAATGTTAAGGTATAATATTAAAGCTGTAGAAAAACTTTCTGTGTCCAGTCTTTCTTTGCTAATAACTCGCGTGCACACTTCCGCGTTGCTGCGGTACTACTGCTGCGTCACAGGCAATGTTTAGAAAGACATGTTCAAATATGTTATTAAAACGTTAAAAAGGCTTTCTATGTACTGTCTTTCTTTGTAAAAAACTCGTGTGCACGTGCGGCTTATAGTTTGGTGTGGCTCATGTAAGAAACAAACTGAAATATCCCTGAATTTTAGCTGGTGCGGTTTATAATCCCGTGAATTTTATAGTCCAGCAATTCCGGTGTGTATGTATGTATATATATATATATATATATATATATATATATATATATATATATATATATATATATACACACATATACACATAGTGTATATATATATATATATACACATATACACATAGTGTATATATATATATATATATATATATATATATATATATACCGTAATTTCCGGACTATAAACCGTGACTTTTTTCCAAAATTTTGGACCCTGCGGCTTACAGTCAGGTGGGGCTTATATAATATTTTTTTCGTGATTTTTGTGATGACTTGATCACTTTTACTCTTAACACACTTATATACAGTAAAAGCTACAAAACAAACTGACAAATAACTCGTTTTCAAATCAGACGAGTAAAAACTGGTCAAATATTTAAAAAAAAGATATTATTAAAAGTGAAGACAATTTGCAATTCTAGTAATGACACACGAATTTGATGCACAATTTGTCTTCGTGGGCCACATAGAATGATGTGGCGGGCCGTATCTGGCCTCCGGGCCTCGAGTTTGACACCTGTGCTCTAAACCCTTTCTCTTACTCTGCCATGTGACTCAGAGATTACACAAAGCAGTGGCGCTGTTTGGACCATCTGCATTGTATTAAAACACAATCAATCAGCATTTAAATTCAATTCTTCTGACATTTTGCTCACCAAAAACAAGTTGCAATGAATGTGAACTTTTAATGCATTTTATTCAGAAGGTTACTTTGAACCTTAAACGGCGGCGCGGCGTACTTATGGATTTTTACGGCCTCCGGCCTCCAGGGGGCGCTCTAGCAGGAAGCAAGAGCGAGACAGGCGAAGAAGAAATAATGCGCCGAAGAAGACGTGCTAGTTTGTTTACATTTCGCGCATCACGCAGAACGCGATCAAGACGGAACGGACATTACTGAAAGGAAGCCTTTATACACAAACCGTCATCATGGGGGACAAAAGAAATGCATATGATGCCGCTTTTAAGCCAAAGGCAGTCGATGTTGATGACATTATGTTATGTCTACTCTGGAGCGTACTTATGGATTTTAACGGCCTCCGGTCTCCAGGGGGCGCTCTAGCAGGAAGCAAGAGCGAGACAGACGAAGAAGAGATAATGCGCCGAAGAAGACGTGCTAGTTTGTGTTTTGATCGTCTCGCGCATCACGTACACGCCCGCACTCACACAAAGAGACAGAACGAGATCAAGACGGACATTACTGAAAGGAAGCTTTTATATACAAACCGTCATTATGGGGGACAAAAGAAATGCATATGATGCCACTTTTAAGCTATACGTGTCGCTCACTAGTTTAATGTAATTTAGCGCTTCGTGCATGAATAAGATTAGCATGAACAGACCCTCATCACACTCGAAGAAATGCATAAAAGCGACGACGAAAGAGAGACTGAGAAAGTGTGAGGCGAAGGATATCTAATGCTATTCTAATCGGACACTAAGGAGGAAGACTTCGATGGTTTCAGTGCACGGGAGGAAGATGAAGACGGCTCTTTTTTTACTTTTACGGTATGTTTTTTTTTAACCAGCCCTGTCAGTGCTGTGTTACCGTGTTGCTGCTCTGTTACCACCGCGTCTCAGTAACTTTTACCGGTATGTTTTATTTAATCAAACCCTATTAGTGCTGTGTTACTTCCGTGTTGCTGCGGTATTACTGCCGCGTCACAGGCAGTGTTTGGAAAGAAATGTTACGGTATGTTATTAAAGCTTTAGAAAAACTTTCTGCGTCCAGTCTTTCTTTGCTAATAACTCGCGTGCACACTTCCGTGTTGCTGCGGTACTACTGCTGCATCACAGGCAATGTTTAGAAAGACATGTTCAAGTATGTTATTAAAACGTTAAAAAGGTTTCTATGTACTGTCTTTCTTTGTAAAAAACGCGTGTGCACGTGCGGTTTATAATGCGGTGCGGCTTATAGTCCGGCAATTACGGTACATAGTGTGTGTGTGTGTGTGTGTGTGTGTGTGTGTGTGTGTGTGTATATATATATATATATATATATATATATATATATATATATATATTGAAGGAATGAGGTCGAAATACAAAAAGTCCTGCCTCGCTACAAAAACAGATATGCTCAAACCTCATTGAATAAAGTACATAAGCAGACAAGTATATTCACATATTAAATAAATAAAAGAAACATTTGAAGCATATAATTATACCTACACACCAAATCAATAAAGAAGACATAACTAGACATTTTTGATAAGTAGTGATGAGAAAGGTTTTTATAACTTTATGATCTGATATATATATTTCTGAGGACTTTGAAATAACAAATGACTTTTGATATATTGCCTAAATAGCTTAATGACCCTTAAGGAACTGTGGAATGCATGCCTGATGTTTTTTCTTTGAATCATGGACACGGCCAGAGTCGTCTTGACCGTTCAGTACTTGATTGTATCTTATGTTTTGACTAATGTTAGACGCCAGTTTTTGATTACTACTGAACGCTCTGCACAGAGGGAAATAGTTTGCCTAACAAAGAAAAGATACGGTTGAATGCGGTACGACAGTGTATGTCCAAGATTGGAGAAGAATGTTCACAGGAAGGTCACGTGGAGATAAAACCAGTGGGTGCCAGAAGGAGCCACCCGAGAACTCGGCCAAAGATGATCGCCAAGGCCGAGAGACGGGATGGAAGACAACAGCCCCCTCCACACACACACACACACACACACACACACACACACACACACACACACACACACACACACACACACACACACACACACACACACACACACACACACACACACACACACACACACACACACACACACACACACACACACACACACACACACACACACACACACACACACACACACACACACACCAACAGCCCCCCACCAACACACCGAATCGCCCATAACCAGCACCACTCCCATGGAAGCAGACTCTCCTTCGAACTTGCCCCACCCCGAAGACTCATCGCCCATCAATCCCAGCCCACAATGTGCTACTGAATATAAAACTGATCTAACAACCTTGGACTTTGCCTTTTCTGAATGGAGACTTTCCGCTCTTGAAGGGCCCAGCGCTGTATTGTACTTTCCTGAAAACAGAGCTTTTTGAACAAGAATTGTGATTGAACTCAACCAATCTGTCTAAGTCTAATTTCTGCTTCAGTGTCTTTGCATTTTCCTAAATCTGAAGAAATCAAACGAGCACGCAGTGAGTAAATTGGATAACAGGTGATTGGCAAAGGCTTTTGCCGTGAGGCACAGATAACGCGCTCCCTAAATTGTGGACAGAATCCAACAAATGGTGACCATCCGACGTGATTTCTTCAGAAGGGAAAGTGCATGCTCCACAAAGGATTCTTCGTTCTCCGCTCTTGCTCAACAGTATTGCAGTCCGATCGGCACAAAAGGTAAGGGGGAAACTTTTTTTCTCTCTCCCAGTTCAGCAATATTGTGGAGTGAAAGCGGAATACAAAAATTAATAATTTCAGCTCTGTGTTCAGGAATGGTGGTTGTATAGAAGTGTGTGTTTGTGTGGAACTTGGTAAAAGTGATTTGTGGAAAAAATTAAAAATACAAAAACAGGTGAAGGCGTCGCTGATATAGCAGTACGGATGCCGAGCGACTCCAATAGTGTGACCTTAGAACATTATAGGGCTGTCTAAGGCGAGGGACATCTGGGATGTCCGAGTTGTGGTGAATTAAGAGAAAGGTGGTGAGGACTTTGTCTGATCAGCAAAGGGCGCTCACACCGCTGGAACTTGTGGGATGCCAGTGACTAGCATATGGGCACCTGAGTGGCCTCAGTAGTAGACACTTAGGAACTTATACTGTTGCCTAAGGTCGGGGTCGATTGGAACGGCCAGGCCACCAATACGAGTCGGGGACTCGTGAAAAATAAAAAATAAAAATAAAAATGGTGAAGGCATCGCTGATATAGCAGGACGGATGCCTGGCGACCTCAATAGTGCGACCTTAGAGACTTATATTGTTGTCTAGGGTGAAGGGTAACTGGGTTAACCAGGTCGCTACATAATTGTTGAAGTGTGTCTATGATGATATTGTGTGGAAAGCAGGCTTGGCTGTCAGATGGGACAGCGGCGCAGCTGAAGAAGTGAGTGATTAGTTGTGGTGCTGTTCATGGGATGGAAGTGATGATTTGTGGTTCATGAAGAACAATAAGTTTATTTGTATAAAATTGTTGATTTTATTTTGATTTTGCATGAGAGTTGGAGTCAGAAAAATGGCTTAACAAGAATTTGATAAAGAATGTATATTTAATTAGCATGAAGGTTATATCCCATTGTGTGGGGTTAAACTGTAACCATTTTTGTTTTCAAAAGGGTGCGGCTCTAAAGTTTGGGCCAAACGGTCAGGTGGGCACAAATGCATATTTTGGACAGAAGTGGGGGGTTACATTGGTGGCGAGGCTCTCCGCACTTCAGTTGCCTCCCCCCCCCACCCTTGTTATCAGCTGGGAAGATTGTCATGTCTATGTTGTGGGCCCGTGTGTTTGTTTATGTGTATGTTTGTCTTTGTGTATCAGTTCGTTGTAAAGGATGGAATTGCGTTAAATTGGTGCACGGAAACGGTGTGCTAGACAATGGTTTATCAGATTTGCATTGTTAAATGTAAAAATTAGAAATGATAGAATAATCTGAGGGTTGTGGTCAGAAACTCGTCCAACGAGGAGAGTGCCCAGCCCTCATAAAAATGTGAGAGTAAGAGAGAACATACATTGTAGAATTGGATAAAATTAAATTATGATTGCAGATTTTAAATTTAGGAGGAATTATTGATTGGTTATGACATAAGACTATACAAGGACACATGTAAGGATAAGTCAAAGATTTGAATCACTTAGAGTTAAAAACAACAAATAAAAACGACATTGCAAGGGGGGCACTTTTTATCAAAAGAATACCAAGTAAAGTATTAAGTAGTGGGCATTTGTGATTGGGATTAAATTAAGGATAAAATTAGGTTAATGATTAGAATTCAATGGTGCTCTACACAAAAAGGCTAACATTTTAATGAGGAAATATTTGGAGTACTGTGTGGATTCACATATGTCATGGTTTTAGTTGATTTGGTTTTGATTGTGGTTTGAGTTTATTTTGTTTATTGTTAAGGTGTTCCTTGTTATTCTCTTATCCCCTGCATTGTAAATGTCTTCTTTATGCAGATAGGTTAACAGGCTAGGAATTTAGTGAGGAGATAATTGATCAATTGATGGGGGTTAATAATTGTCCAAATTCTAGTCACATGTTTTGAGGGACCACAGCAACAACATTGTATTTAATTTGCAGGCCATTATTTCGTATGTGATGACAGTGTCTAGATAAGTAGACTGTTTTATCAAAAATGTGAGAGTGAAGGAGGAGGTTGGATTTGTAACACTTTTAAGAGTCTGTGCAGGAGCATAGATTGTTTTTGTTTGTTTTTAAAGATATATTTAACAGTTTATCTCGGTGCAGTAAGGATATAGCAATTTTGAAAGACTTAAAATTAAAAGCAAAATTCCATTTTAATTCTGACACATGCCAGCTAACATGAGGATGGGAAATAAATAAAGGAATGAATACTAGCTCAAATGTGGCATGTGTTTTAAATTGGGCGATAAGACATTCACTTCCAAGCACTATCCTTTAGCGCTGCTGACAATAATAACTTATGAGATGTTAAATCAAGGAGGAGTGTCATATTTGGAACACCGGCGCTGTATGACCTATAGATTGAACAATAACATTCACCGCATATACAACCATGTTGGTAGATTGTTAAATTACATTACAGTTTATTACAAAGGATTTCGGAACTTTATTTGATGATAAACACTGGAACAAGAATTTTAGCCGTGTTAATGGGTAGGGTGGATGGATTACTCGGAAAAAAAAAAAAAAAAAGCATTTGATAAGGGCGGCTTGATAGTAAGATGATGAGTGTGCACAACTGATAGGATACAAAATGTTAATAGGAAGATTTGGGGTGTAAGGAACAAATACTACACATGAAGACTGATAACATGAAGATAGTTTTGTGAAATTTGTGTCCCAGTGTGTTCTGCCCTAGCGCATGGCACAAGTCCTGAACTGAGTCCTTGTACTCTACTGGCTGCCTCAAAATCAACAGAGGACTGTCCCTGGTCATGAGACACCTTTGACCTTTGGGAGAACAACAGGAACTATTATCATGCTTGAAGGGGGCAAGCACAGCTCTTCACAGGACAAGAACCATATAGTTGGTGGAATACACACAGTTGCAGATCAAAAAGAAAATGGACTGAAAGAACAAAGACAAGATGGACGCATTTGAGAATGGCGGACGGTCCAGCCCTGAATCATCATCATGAGAATCTAAGAGGAGAGGCTGCTAAAGACTTGCACGAGTCACATGAAGTCAAACTGGACACATTGCTAAAGACTGCTGAAGCATTACAAAGTTGGTGGAGTGTGGGACAAAAGGGATGGAAGTGTGTTTGGGTGCTGGGGCAGACATAACTGAGGAGTTTTGATAAAAGAGGGAATAATAAGGCTGCTTATTGACACTGAAACGGGGATAAAAAACAAAATACATAGATATGGAAAGTGAAGATGCACTGACAAATTATACGACAGCGTGATCAGAAACTTTGTAAAGTGGACATTGATCAATAGAAATTAAATCATTTGAATCATAAATTTTTATATGTAACTTAGCATTTCGAAGACATAATTAATCTAACTGAAATAATGAAATTTTATAATTGGACCAGTGAAAATTTGGATTCGGGCAACAGAAGGCTGAATTGCTAAACTTAATTGACCTTTATCAAAACAACAGAATTTAATTACACATCCACTGCGACTGATTTATAGGATGCATATTTCAGCTTGAAGGGGTGAGGGGCCATAAGAAAGTTGGAATTCTGGATAGTCAGCAAAATAGTAATACAGTAGGGCTTTAAATAACCAATACAATGACATGACCCTTGTGACAATTGATTTAAATGGCAATTTATGATAGGCACTTGGGGTTAGGATTAACAATCCATCCATCCATCCATTACTGGTGCAGCTTGTCCTTACGAGGGCCACGGATGATTAACAATAATAACTAGAATTATTCATTTCTGTAGAAAATTGGGTGTGAAAGCGAAGAGGCTGAATAAAAATTCGGGGAAAGCTACAAGATTGTTTAAATTTCGAAGGTGTTGAATTGGCTAGAAAATTGATAAAAATATAAAAAGAATTTTGTAAAATTGGGCGTGAATTTTAAAGTTGAAAATTTGAAATGTTCCACAAGTGAGAAGTTTTGGAATAGGATGAACCGTTGAAAAATTGAAATGGGTTGAGTCAGTGAAAAAAAAAAAAAAGAAAAGAAAAAAGGAAAACTAAGGGAAAAAAAGAAATTTTGCAAAATTTTACCGCAATGTTGGAAGTGAGGATGTGAAATTTGAATTTGAATCTAGGAGGTTAAAAGTGTAATGGAATAAATCAGATGAATTATGTGGAAGTAGTTAAGATAAAAATAAAATAAAAGGAAGAAGAATGCAGAAGAAGTTGAATAATAATAAAGTCAAGGCAATTCAAATTTATTTATATAGCCCACAAGCAAGTCTCAAAGGGCTCCAAATGTACAAAAATTGCCAATTTAAAATACAAGAACAAGTGTGAGGGCCACAATGATGATCATGACAGCAAAAATATTTCTAATTGGTTTTGATAGGTACAAAGGGGGAACATGGAAGGTTTTCAAAATTTGTGATATAGCGTGACTCAATTATCAAGAGTAAGTATTTCTTTTTAATTCTAAGAATTGGCATCAACAAAAAATGAGAACGATAATCCAAGGTTATAGTGTAAGTGGCAGGAGGAAGCTGTGTATATTTTTTTAAACATTATTTTCAGTATCATTATTTCTTAGGAGGGTCAGTAATGCTTGTGAGAAGATGAATGAAGGAACAAGGTAACAGTAAAAGGGAGTGCTCTAAAAATGTTTGGTTCTTTGCCAGAGGTAGTTATTTGGAGGGATGAATTTAAACTGAAAGCAAAATGGAACTGTTTAGTGGAAGAAATATGGGAAGGTGGAAATATTGAAGATACAGCTCAACACAAAGTGTCAAATAGTCTAAGTGTGAGATGTGAGCAAACTAAATGGGGAGTTAAATCATGTTCCAGTATTATGCATATTGGCAAACGATGTGAGGACAGGAGACCAGACAATTAGATATTAATTTTGGATTTAAAATAAAAAAGGGAAATTTTAATTGAGGAGAAAATTTTGCGTAGGGAGGGTTTTTTTTTTTACAATTTGATATTGTATGTTTTATGTGTGTGTTGTGGGATGACAGTTTGTCTGTAATGCTGTATGAATGTCAAGTCTGTACTTGGGATTGGGTTTGTGTATTGTGAATGGTTAACATGATTCAAGGTTGGGGTGATGTGATCACAGCAGAGGATAACATTCCTCTCACCTGAAAAATATAAAGATACTAGAGATTTGAAAAAGCAAGATTGATCAGGGCTAATTTTGGACTAAATATGGGTTTAGGATTACTCTGGGGCACCATTGACAACAAAAGACTTCAATGGAGAAGGCCCATTTCAAGATTATGACCAGACGTGACTATACCAGCATTGACAGTCAAGACTCTGAGCCAAGACAGTGTATGACAACAACTCTGGACTTACCTGACAATGTGACGAAATGTATGTGACGGAATTTGTGATGACTTGCTTTGTTTTGATGTTTTACCTAATTGTATTGCAGCCTCTAACAGCAACCCAGGGAGCAGATTGTGTTTTATTTGTTAAACTTGCGTTTACTTTGCAGGTTGTCAACTGCAGTCTTGGAGAATTTTGTGTCATGTCTGTGAACATGCATTAACAACTAACCCCTTACTTTTCATAATGAGTCTGTAAATGTGATCGGTTTCATGACAGGCTCGGCAGGCTCCAATTTTCTATTTCATGCGTTTGACATGCGCCCGTGTGTGGATTATTATTTTTATCATTATGAATTTTATTTTTTGGTATTATGGATGTTTATTGTACGGAGAGCTGCATGCACAGCTACAGGTGGGTGGTGGCTTTTGTTCATACAGCCATGTGAGATGCTGCCAGTCGAGTTTCAGGGACTGAGAATTGGTGATTCCAGGCTAGGATGGCATCTGGAGGTACACCGAAGTCCAGCTGGCGATGGGTATGTCACCATGGACATTGTTATTTTTACTTTATAACCATTGTGACACATTTTTTAGAATGTGTCAAAAGGGGGAGGTAGAAAAAAAAAAAATAAATAAAACAAAGGGGGGAATTGTGAGATTTTAAGTGTTTTCAGATTTGATGGTTTTTAAGTCTTCAACATGCTGGACAGAGGAGAAGAAGCAGCTCGGCAGAAATGAAGTGAATGGGAGACAACATCATGAGATGGAGCCAAAGCCTGGTAACAAGTGTGAAGAGTTTCAAAATAGTTTATAATAAACTGTAGACCTTCACAAGATAGGATCAAATAGGTGGGAGAGTATTAAATGTAAAAAATTACAACAATAACATACAGACTCCAAACAAATTGGGAACAGGTGGATTATGAACGTTAAAGTTTGAATAACACATCATTCACGTGATTCATTTGCAGGATAAACAATGGAAGGGATTGATAAACTGAACAAATTTAAGATGATTGCGGAAGTATTATGTCGGAAACAAATAGATTCGACAAGTTTTTTCCCTATAAAATGGTGCCGTTTGGGTTTGAAGTACATAGTCGCTTCAAAGGAGGAAAAGCATGATTTAAGATATGTGATTGATCAATGAGAAGGCTATCCCTTGTACCAGGGGGGTCAAACTCATTTGTTCACGGGCCGCAGTGTAGTCATAGCTTCTTTCGGAGGACCGGTATGACTGTCATACCCAAATAAATGTGTGAGCACCTCATATTATATAGAGTAAAAGCTACTAAACAAACTGGCAAGTAACTTGCTTTCAAATCAGACAAATAAAAACTGGTCTAATATTTAAAAATCAAATATTATTAAAAGTGAAGACAATTTGCAATTCGAGTAATGACACGTGAATAAAAAGCACAATTTGTCTGCGCGGGCCGCATAAAATCATGTGTCGGGCTGCATCTGGCCCCCAGGCCTTGAGTTTGACACCTGTGCCTTATACAAAGGTAAAGTAGGATTAGAATTTGATAAAACAGATATGGACATCATCATATTCCATTAGAGTTTAAATTGCTTGCAATACAATTACAAATTAGTTAACACCTGTGTGTGTGTGAGTGGTTGATTGATTGGTTGGTTTATTGATTGATTGAGTGATTCATTGAGTGACTGACTGAAGGGCTGAGTGACCGAATGGGCAATCGTTTGATGTCTGTCTGTCTATATGTATGTACTATATATGTATGTATGTATGTATTTCGTTATTTGTTTATGTATTTCTCTTGCACATTTTCTTTCTCATCTTCCACTTCTTTCGGCTGCTCCTGTTAGGGGCCGCGACTGCAGAGCGATCGTTTCCATATCTTTCTGTACCACCAACCATCTGCATGTCCTATCTTTGTCTCTGCCACACTCTCCATTATTTTGGCCAGTAGATTTCCAAGCCTTGCTTCTAACATTCTTTCCGATAACTTCATGCTTTGCTTAATCAACATAACAATCTCTCGGACCACTGTCTAGTTCATCTGGTCCCTGCCTACAGACAGAAACTAAAAACTTCTAAGCCTGTGGTGAGGACTGTCAGGAAGTGGACAGTGGAGTCAAGGCAGGACCTCCAAGCCTGCTTTGACTGCACCGATTGGAGTGTTTTTGATGCTGCAAATTCAGACTTGCATGAACTCACTGACACTGTCACATCATACATCAGTTTTTGTGAGGATCTGTGTGTGCAGACTAAGACCTTCTGCACGTACAACAACGACAAACCTTGGTTTACACCGAACCTTAGGAGGCTGCGCAAAGTCAAGGAGGAGGCCTACAGGAGCGGCGACCGGGACCTGTTCAAGCAGACCAGAAACACACTGAACCGAGAGGTCAGGAAAGCCAGGAGGTGTTACGGGGAGAGCCTGGAGAGACACCTCTCTGCCAATCCTGATCCCTCAACAGTGTGGAAAGGCCTGCAGAGCATCACGGGCTTCAAGAAACGAACCCCCCGTCCTGTGGAGAGCCCAAGGCTCGCTGACCAGCTAAACAGGTTCTACTGCAGGTTTGATCGGTCCTCCCACACAACGGGACCTCCTGCAGCACAATCCACACAATCCACATACTCACCTCCCCCCACAACTGCTCTGTCCGCACCTCCATCACCGTGGTCACCGACTCTCTCTCTTGCAGAGGCCGCGCCCGCACTCCAGATTCGCGAGGAGGAAGTGCGCCAGATGTTCCGGAGACAAAAGATCAGGAAGGCACCGGGCCCAGACGGCGTGTCACCTTCCTGCTTGAAAGTCTGCGCTGAGCAGCTGGCGCCCACCTTTGCACGGATCTTCAACCGTTCCCTGGAGCTGTGTGAGGTGCCCTCGTGCTTCAAGAGCTCCACCATCGTTCCAGTGGCCAAGAAGCCCGCCATCACAGGTATGAATGACTATAGACCTGTTGCACTGACATCTGTGGTCATGAAATCTTTCGAGAGGTTAGTACTGAACCACCTGAAGGATGTCACGGGCCCCCTGCTGGACCCCCTCCAGTTTGCCTACCGGGCAAACAGGTCGGTAGATGATGCGGTCAACATGGGACTGCACTACATCCTGCAACACCTGGACACCCCAGGAAAGTACGCCAGGATCCTGTTTGTGGACTTCAGCTCGGCGTTCAACACCATCGCTCCTGACATCCTCCAACAGAAGCTCATCCAGCTTGCGGTGCCTGCCTCCACCTGTCAGTGGATCACCAGCTTCCTGACCAACAGGAGACAGCGTGTGAGGCTGGGGAGCATCACAT